>NW_027492532.1:175000-355746 GCF_021521415.1 Bidens hawaiensis
GATAAGTATGTTCTATTGTAAGGCCCCGTTACCGGTGCCCTACTTTGGACGTTAGATTTACTCATAAACACAGTTCTAAATATCAGAGTTAATAAAAACATTCGCGGAATATTAAAAACATTGAAACCATTTCATCACATAACCATATTTCTTGTCTTAACGATCATTTCAAATCATATAACATAAAAATTGTCTTTAAAATAACATAAAACTTCCTTGAGATGCCAGCCTCTTCAAGTCCATGCCATGTGTCTCCCCTTATGCAAGCTGCCTCAATCTACTCACCTGCGTGCATACTGAAAGTCAGTTACGCTGTGTGAGTTCTAGTAATCGCATAACTTACTTTACATACACATATACGTTCCCGAAGGTACGCATTATATACATAACCTGTACTTCATTCATACATACACATTTATAGCTAACCTTACTTTATAAAGGGCATTTCACCCTACATACCTTGGATATTATTTGGGCCCGGTGCCCTCCATCCTCGGATATTATTAGGTTCCGGTCTCCGTTCATCCTCGGATATTATTAGGGTTCGGTCTCCCTTCATCCTCGGATATTATTAGGGTCCGGTACCCTCCATCCTCGGATATTATTAGGGTCCGGTCACCCTTTTCTTCCATTCCTTCCTACCATACCTTTCTATATATAATGGTAAGTTTCATACATACATACATACATCAGTCATTCTTCATATACAACAATTTTATCATCAAACCTTTACCTGGCAGTACATGCAATATCCGAAGATCGTCCATGTACCGACAAGCAGTCAATCATACCTTTCACATAAAATATATATGGCATACACTTATCACTTAGGATAAGTGTATTAACTAATCACATCTAGTATGCACACAGCCCCGAAAACATAACAAGGAATGGGGCTAGAAACTCACCTGAAATCGGTTACGTTCACCGTTAATCGTTATTCCCTTCTTGAGCTGTGCACGACTAACTGTATAACAATTGAACGTATCAATAAACTATCACTACACATATCGTCTTTCTAGTTTAATTATTACCCTCAACGAACGGTGGTCCGGAGGCAGCGCCCCTGGCAGCGGGGTCTAGGGGAGGTAGCCCCTAGCAGGGTCCAAGGGGCAGAGCCCCTGGCTGGGGTCGAGCTACCATGTCAGCTTGGAAAAAAAAATTCTATTAACTGTCTTATCACATTTTCCATTAGCATTTTGAATCATTAATTAATTTACTAAGTTAAAAGCTCAAGGGCTTATTTGTAATTAAATCATTCTTTACTAAGTCTAGGGACTGTTTTTGTCATTCTATTAAACTTTTAATTCGTTACTAGTTCATAACGAATTGGCTTATCTTAGCGAACTGGTTCCTATAACGAATTGAACCCTTTAACAAACTGGACTCCTTAACGAATCAATCCATAGCGGACCAGTCCATATAACGAATTAGTCCATCTAATTCGTTATTTCTTCTAACGAACTGGTAGCGAATCAAGGGTGATTCGTTATCCTTTTTCCCTTAACGAATTGAAGACGAACTAAAGCTAGTTCGTTATGTTTTCCTTCAACGAATCAACTAGCGAATCACCCCTAGTTCGTTATCTTCCCATTAACGAATTAGGGTTAGGTAAGAGAATGTTAGAAAAATTCTCTGACATTCTCTTACCTCGTATACTTTTCCGGCGCCGTCGCCGGAAAAACGCGGTTTCGACGGAAAAACGAGTTTTGACCCGTTTTTCACCGTGTTTCGCCCTGTTCGATCCAGATTTGAGCTAGGGTGATCCCTAAGCTCATCTTAGGCTCGGTTTATACCGGATTCCACCCGGATCTCGTGACTTAGACGGTTTAACGGTGTCGGCTCGTCGTTTCGCGACTAGATCTAACGGGTTTGGATATCTACAACATCATACTATCATTACCTCGGGTTGATGCTCGGTTTCTTGGTGATTTCGGCTAGAGAGAGAAACTAGAGAGAGAGATTAAGTGTGTGTTTTGGTGGTGTATGAAATATGTGTGAAATGAGTGATAAATGGGTAATTAAGGCTTATATAATTATAGATCATGGGCTTAAGCCCATGGTCCTTTCCTCTTTCTTTCATAACCCATGTCCATAACTCATATCCATTTAACCCAACACTAGCTCGATTCATAATAACTCGTGTTTTCATTTATTAACTGAAACTCGATAAACGGGATGTTACAAGTCTTCCCTCCTTAAAGAGGTTTCGTCCCCGTAACCTAACTATTACATAAACAATTTCGGATAAAACTTGCGCATCTCATCCTCTGCTTCCCACGTGGCATACGATCCTTTGCGATGTTTACATATCACTTTTACTAATGGGATAACTTTACGATGAAGCTGCTTCTCCTTGCGATCAACTATCTCGATTGGTTGCTCGATGTAGTTCAGCCGTTCATCAACCTCAATGTCCATTAATGGCACGTGCGACGTGTCATCAGCCAGACATTTTCTCAGATGGGAAACATGGAAGGTTGAGTGAATTCCTTCTAACTCTTCTGGCAAATCTAACTTGTAAGCCACTTCAGCTACTCACTCTAAAATCTTGAACGGTCCAATGTACCTCGGACTCAACTTTCCTCTCTTCAACCTTGCTTTAATTTGATCAAATTTTGAAGAAGTTTCTTGAACAACTTCCAAACTTCCCATCTCTTTTTGACCAATCTCTCCCCAACATATCGGAGTTCTACAACGTCTTCCATACAACATCTCGAATGGTGGCATACCAATACTTGAATGGTAGCTGTTGTTATAAGAGAACCCTGCCAGATGCAGATGAACATCCCAACTCCCTCCAAAGTCTAAAACACAAGCACGTAGCATATCCTCAAAGGTTTGGATCGTCCTTTCAGACTGTCCATCTGTTTGAGGATGATACGCCGTATTGATGTTCAATCTCGTTCCCATAGCTTCATGTAACTTCTTCCAAAACCTCGAAGTAAAACGAGTATCTCTATCGGACACGATCGACAGTGGCACTCCATGCTTAGATACAATCTCTGTGACGAACAAGCTTGCTAACGTTTCTGACGAGATAGCCTTTCGTATAGGCAGAAAGTGAGCACTCTTGGTCAAACGGTCCACAATCACCCAGATGGTATCATGATGCTTAGCTGTACGAGGTAGCTTAGTTATGAAATCCATTGTGATGTGTTCCCATTTCCATTCAGGTATCTCAAGCGGTTGCATTTTCCCATAAGGCTTCTGGTGCTCTACTTTGACTTGCAAGCAAGTTAAGCACTTACTGACATAATCTACTACATCATTCTTCATACCCGGCCACCAATAATCTCTTTTCAAATCCTGGTACATCTTAGTAGCTCCTGGATGAATCGAATATCTCGACTTATAAGCTTCGTCTAAGATTCGACCTCTGAGATCTCCATGGCGTGGAATCCACATACGGTCAAACCTAGTCTTAACACCATGCGTGTTTTCCACCAACTCGTCTTGCTGACCGAAAATTCTTTCTTTCTTCACTAGCCCTTCATCTGCCAGCACCTCTGATTGCACTTTGACGATTTCTTCAAATAGACTTGAGTTCATAATCAACTAGTATGACTTCACTGTTGCAATGACTTCCTCATTCTTACGGCTTAGCGTGTCGGCGACCACATTAGCTTTACCAGGATAGTACTTAATGTCGCAGTCGTAATCCTTTATCAACTCCAACCATCTTCTCTGTCTCATGTTCAATTCTTTTTGCTCGAAGAAGTACTTTAAACTCTTATGATCTGTGTAAATGGTACACTTAGTACCATACAGATAATGTCTCCATATCTTGAGAACATGCACTACTGCTGCTAGCTCCAAATCATGCGTCGGATAAGTACTATCATTGACTTTCAACTGTCTAGACGCGTAAGCTATCACCTTTCCTCGTTGCATCAACACGCAACCTAACCCACGATGCGAAGCATCAGTACATACAACCAAATCCTCGTTACCATCGGGTAAAGCAAGGATTGGAGCTTGCGTGAGTCTCTTCTTTAACTCCTGAAAAGCCTCTTCTTGAAACTTACCCCAACTGAATACTATCGACTTTTGGGTCATACCGGTCAATGGTGCGGCGATCTTGGAGAAACCTTCGATGAATCTTCTATAGTAGCCAGCTAACCCTAGGAAGCTTCGTATACCAGTCGGATTCTGCGGAGTCTTCCAATTTTTTATCACCTCGATCTTAGCTGGGTCCACGGTAATCCCTTCAGGATTAATCACGTAACCTAGAAATTGCACATCTCGCAACCAAAACGTGCATTTCAAAAACTTAGCATACAACTTCTCTTTCTTCAGAGTCTCCAATACTTCTCTCAGATGCTCGGCATGATCAGACTCACTTTTTGAATAAATCAATATATCATCGATGAATACGATAACTGACTTATCGAACATCGGTCAACACACCCTATTCATCATATCCATAAATGTTGCAGGAGCATTTGTTAGACCGAATGACATCACGAGGAACTCCTAGTGTCCATACTGTGTCCGAAACGCTGTTTTAGGGATGTCTGCCTCTTTTACTTTCAACTGATGATAGTCTGATCTGAGATCTATTCGTGAGAACCAACTTGAACCTTGCAGTTGGTCAAACAAATCATCAATCCTGGGCAAAGGATATATATTCTTTACCGTAAGTTTATTCAACTCGCGATAGTCTATGCACATTCTCATACTTCCATCCTTCTTCTTCACGAACAACACTGGCGCGCCCCAAGGAGAAACACTTGGTCGAATAAAACCCTCGTCGAGGAGTTCTTGCAGTTGGGACATCAGTTCTTTCATCTCGGACGGCGCTAGATGGTAAGGTGCTTTCGCGACGGGCTGGGCTCCTAGTACTAAATATATCTGAAATTCTATCTCTCGCTCAGGTGTCAACCCCGGAAGATCCTCAGGGAATACTTCTAGGTAGTCGCACACGATAGGAACATTTTTCATTTCTTTCGTCTCGGTCGTAGCTTTGACAACATACGCCAGGTAGGCACCACACCCTCGTCTTAATAACCCTTTGGCTTTTATCATCGAAATGACGTTAAGCCCTAAACTTTCCTTATCACCATAAACCGTCACCGCACGGCCATCCAAGGACTTTAGCTTTATTATCCTACTCTTACATACTATCTGAGCTTCATAATCAGATAACCAATCCATTCCCAAAACTACATCGAACCCTCCCAAGGTCATAACATACAAAGTAACAGGGAACTCATGTCCTTCTAGCTCTATCTTACAGTTCTTAACCATCTTCATTATTTTCACCGAGGTGTCACTAGCGGTTTCTACTATGAAGGTTTCAGACACTCGGCAACATTTCATTTTAGCTAGTTTACTAAATGTCGTAGCTACAAAACTTCTATTCGCACCCGAATCAAATAATACTGAAGCAGAAATACCGTTTACTAAGAACATACCAGTCACAACATCAGGAATCTGCCTAGCCTGTTCCTGGGTCAGCATGTAGGCTCTAGTCCTCGGCCTTGCTTGATCACCATCTTTCTTCCCACTACCTCCAGCTTTCCCCTCCGTGCATTCCCTTGCAAAATGACCCGTCTTACCGAACTTATAGCATGCGGGTTTTGCATTGCATTCATTAGCATAATGCCCCATCTTCCCACACTTATAGCAGGCATTTGTCCCCATCCTGGACTCTACACCATGAGCCTTTCCACATTTGTGGCACACGTCCAAACCAGTACCCCACTTACACTCGCCACCGTGTACCTTTCCACATGTCTTGCATGTCTTTCTCCCCCACGCCTTCTACTTCTTGTCCCTAGGGTTCCATAACTGAGTACATGGGCGCTTGACAGAAGCGACCCATTTCTTATCCTTCTTCTCTTCCACCATCACATCATCTGCCGACAAGTCGTCATAAATCATTTATGCGAGTCCTACAGCAGAATCAAAAGTACCCAGTCTACCAGCCTTGACCAAGACGCGAACCTTCTGCGGTAGTCCCCGAAGGTAACACTTGATACACTTGGCTTCAGTGTTCACCATGTCTGGCACCAACCTAGACAGGCGGTTGAATTCAGTAGTGTATTCGCGGTGTGTCATCTCACCCGCCTTTAGGCTCAAGAACTTCATTTCAACCCTCTTAACCTCCGCATCAGCACAAAACCTCTTCATTACCAACTCCTTCAGATCATCCCACCGCATAGCTTTTATCTCCTCCCGGGTCTTCCTCTGTTCAACAGTTTCCCACCAGTACACGGCTTCATCAAGAAATGATTGGGTGGCAAAACCCACAGCTTGGTCGGGACGGCACGCGCTAATGCGGATAACCTTGTCCATAATAGCTATCCACTGGAGAATAGCGATTGCGTCTCCCAAGCCAGTCAGCTTCGGTGGGTCACAACCTTTAAATGAATTGTAGTTGCACCCACCTCGGCCTCTTGTCATCAACCTTCACCGACTTAACCACACTTGATTCCTCCTTCTCCTTCTCCTTCTCATCATCCTTCTTACTATTTTCCCCCAACTTCTCAACCGTCTTTTCATAACTTCCAGCAGAATTTTCAGGATTCCAATTCTTCGCAACAGCTGCTACCGCCTGAGCAATGGCAGCTTAAACAGCAGGGTCAAGTTGATACCCTTCGTTGTTACTCGGATTTCCTCCGGCTGCACTTCCTTCTCCCTCAGCGTTAGTAGCTACTTCTACTGATGGTTCTCGGACAACGTGTGGCCTACCACGACGTCCCGTACGTCCTCCTCTTCCAGCAACTTTCTTAGCTCCAGCCATTCGTATTCTATAAGGAAACACAAACATCATCACTTAAGGAACCATTTAGTACAAGGATAGTAAGGCTAACAGGTAATAACAGTGGCCAGCTGTGATTAGCTGATCACGTTACTCTCCGTGTCCTATACACTTCCTCTTTGTGAGTCCACTTGTGCTAGTTCTACTTCTAACATTAGACAATCAAACAGTTCATATCATCATGTACTCCTAACCCTAGCAATTAAGCTAGCATTCACACATTCTTTATTTAGAAATTACGCAAACATTCATTCATTTTTCTAATTTACATGTGAATTAACCCCACACTTTACCTCTACTTAGCTTGCTTGAGTGACACATGACATTCTTGTACTGGCATCTTCTTTCTTTTCTTACTTTAATCTCATTCTCTATTCGAGTCTAAGCATGTAGGATGCTTAAATCTCTCGAACTTTGCTCTGATACCAACTTGTAAGGCCCCGTTACCGGTGCCCTACTTTGGACGTTGGATTTACTCATAAACACAGTTCTAAACATCAGAGTTAATAAAACATTCGCGGAATATTAAAAACATTGAAACCATTTCATCACATAACCATATTTCTTGTCTTAACGATCATTTCAAATCATATAACATAAAAATTGTCTTTAAAATAACATAACACTTCCTTGAGATGCCAGCTTCTTCAAGTCCATTCAATGTGTCTCCCCTTATGCAAGTTGCCTCAATCTACTCACCTGCGTGCATACTAAAAGTCAGCTACGCTGAGTGAGTTCTAGTTAATCGCATAACTTACTTTACATACAATTTTACGTTCCCAAAGGTACGCATTACATACATAACCTGTACTTCATCCATCCATACACATTTATAGCTAACCATACGTTATAAAGGGTATTTCACCCTACATACCTCGGATATTATTAGGGTCTGGTGCCCTCCATCCTCATATATTATTAGGTTCCGGTCTCCCTTCATCATCGAATATTATTAGGGTCCGGTCTCCCTTCATCCTCGGATATTATTAGGGTCCGGTACCCTCCATCCTCGGATATTATTAGGGCCAGGTCACCCTTTTATTCCATTCCTTCCTACCATACCTTTTTATATATATAATGGTAAGTTTCATACATGCATACATCAGTCATTCTTCATATACAACAATTTTATCATCAAACCTTTACCTGGCAGTACATGCAATATCCGAATATAGTTCATGTACCGACAAGCAGTCAATCATACCTTTCACATAAAATATATATGGCATACACTTATCACTTAGGATAAGTGTATTAACTAATCACATCGAGTATGCACACAGCCCCGAAAACATAACAAGGAATGGGGCTAGAAACTCACCTGAACTCGGTTACGTTCACCGTTAATCGTTATTCCCTTCTTGAGTTGTGCACGACTAACTGTATAACAATTATACGTATCAATAAACTATCACTACACATATCGTCTTTCTAGTTTAATTATTACCCTCAAGGAACGGGGGTCAAATTACATCCTATACAACAGTGACATATTGTGAGGTTAAGCATAATATATGGTTAATGATTTGGGTAAATCATTATAACCTTAATGCTTTTTATGATTTATGGATAATCACCTATGTGAAAGAGAAGTGGAGTCGCTTCAAATGAAATTGGGGGCGAGGGGGGGGGGGCAATTCCTAGAGCTTTCACAAAAAAAGACCCCCTATGGGCTAGTGACTGTATTAAAACTACCCAAGATTCACTCTATGTTAGCATCGTCACTAACTGCTAACACAGAGTATCAAAAAGCGGACCCTGTCTACTACCACCCTAACATGATCTAAACACGGTGGTATACCAACCACACCAACACTGCCACCATCCCCACTAACACTGCCATCAAACCCCGGATCCGTGTTTCCATCCGGTCAATCATCCACTGGGAGTAGGCGTCCTCCCTCCTCAGCTGAGCGATCGCATGCTGGCTGTCCAGTATGCAATCCGCCAAGTGATTCCTCCTCTGAATACCCACCGTCAAGGCGGTGGTGTGCTCATTCATCTGCTCGGTGAGCACCCGGAGCCACGCAGCCTCGGCGGAGGGACGCTCATCCCTCACCGGCCTGGGGGTACCCCACACAGGTGGAGGCACAGGCCCGGGCTGGGGGCGGGAGGACTCGCCCCTGTAGTAAGTGGATCTGGGTGGGGTAAAGGTAGGTGGGACATATGGGGCACTGATCCGCGCCGTGAGGCGGGGACCGGGTCTGGGAGGGGCAAGGGTGACCTGTGGTGCGGGTGGGGTGGGGGATCTGGTAACCCCAGCAGGGGAAGACAAGCTAGCACTCCTATGGCTAGCCTCAGTAGGCTCGGTGCTGGAAGCTAAGCGTACACTCCTAGAGTCCCCGGAACTGGCCTCCTCCGGGTCCTCCTCTACCGATAAACTTCGTGATCTTGACATGCTTACCTGTACACAAGTTAGCAAACATATAGTCCCTTTCATAATGTAAATCATAATTAAATTAATATACACACATTTATACAACCTTGTCACATAAAAATATTATCATATACTTACACATATGTTGCCGATTTTACCTATTAATGTTCCCCGTGACTTCCCCTGAATTCCCTCGTGCGGACAAGTCTGTTATTATGTTCCGGACCATAATAACTCACTTGTCCATCCAAGTTCATCCAGATCTCGTCACTATATATTATTAGTTGATATTCAGATCCTATAATACTTGAGCTACCGGTTATATTTTAGGTATCTTTTAAAGACATCCTAATTCATTTATAACCTGGCTCTGATACCAAGTTCTGTAACACCCCGTAACCGCAGCGGAAACGTAAACGGGATGTAACAGACACATCTGATATCAACAGCATTGCTTATAAAGAAAACACCACTACATTAATTTACATCATATTACATTGTTCCGAGTTTAGTTCCCGTCTAGGCGATAGCACATAAGTTTTACCAACATTACATTATCATATTTAATACAAAACGATCACTAAACTTCCTCAAATAGCACGCATCAGCAAGCATGTACCATTTACTCCAGTTTGGGAGTACCAAGAAAGCATGTAAAGAAAACGGGTCAACTACGAATAGTTGGTGAGTTTCACTAATTTAAATAAACAGTGATAAATCATTATGATAATCATATATTAGAGACATCTGAGGACACTGTTAACCCAGTACTGTACCCATTCCGGGGGCAATGTTAACCCAGAAACACTTCTAAAGACATCTGGGGACACTGTTAACCCAGTACTGTACCCATTCCGGGGGCAATGTTAACCCAGAAACACTTTCAGGGACATCTGGGGACACTGTTAACCCAGTAATGTACCCATTCCATACGATTCCCGTACAATCAAATACTTATAAATACACGCAAATCCATGCGTTCAGTATGTACTTAAACATTTAAATAATAACATGCTTTCCGCCCCGGGAAAATATTTAAAAACAATTCAGAAAAAGGGGCTCGTGAAACTCACCTTATCGTAGGCAAATTAGTAATACAATACTCCAGCTACTAGTCCAAATCTGTAATACGATCCCTAAGTTCGTTACTATACAATCACTATTAACATAACTTTAACCGTGTTAACCGGTACATCTGGGGACACAGTTAACCCAGTACTGTACCCGTTCTGGGGGCAATGTTAACCCAGACACACTTCACAGGACTCAGATTGTGATATCGCTTAGAGTTCACTAGTCAGATTTACTATTAGTCATTTTTCCCGTTTTGCGTGCCTAGCACGGTTATCCATTTTTATGTTTCAAAAATGAGTTTGGTCGCACACGACCCGAAAATAGTTGTTAATTGATAATTTAACTAAGTTGTGAAATTAGGGCTCGGTTTTGATGTCCCGATTGGCCGCGGGACCCGTTTCCGTCATTATCGTACCGGAAACTGTTAAATAGGTTAAAAACACTCAAATTATCCGAATTATTTTCGGATGATTCATTTTTACTTGTTTAACTCAATTATATGAAAATAGTTCATTTTTAGGGTTTTTATACACCAGTCAGCTCGCTTATGCGAACTTTACCGGTTTACGCGTTTTAAGCTTTAAAAGTTTGTTTTAGCACAAATAATTATCCGTTTAGTCTCGGATCTTGAAATTTTGCACAAATCACTTTTTGACAGTGGGGAATTTTATAAAAATATTTCCAGAATTAATTTTTATATTTAACATTTATATATCTATTTTTAAACACCATTTAAACACTAAAATGTCGTAAATACCAAACGATCTTAGAAAAATCCCAAATTTTTCCTGGATGACCCCTGCCATCTCCATAGTCCCCTGTAATTTTTACAGAACCAAAATCCCTTTTTAAATGCCATTTTCACTAAAACCGAGCTAGAAAACCCTAGAACTCGTTTAACCGAAAAGCCTACTTAGACTTCTCCAAATGACCTCAAATTTTTTGTGTGACTTATACATGTTATAAAAAGCTTATCTGCAGTTTTCCAGAATTTTTCATGATATTTAACTATTTTTCACCATTTTTGGCCAAAACCGAGCATTAAATTCACCAAATATTCATCCTATATCCAAAAATTACCAACAATTCACAGAACTCATATTTTCATGTGTAGATCATCCCTGTAAAATTTCATGACCTAACTCTACACGACACACAATCTGTCCAAATCACACCCTTATACAAAAACCGAACTACCTTGAGTTTCTAGCTTCAAACCGCAAGAATCTCGCTTTCTAGCCCTTGCTAGCAACTAGATACAACACCTACAAGCACAATAACACCACACCAAGCAAGTTACACCCACAATCAAGCCATTTCTTTCATGGTTTCGGTTATGATATAAAAACAACGATTTAACCGTAAAAATTCGTTTTTGGTTCGTTTAACTCCTTTCTTGGACCAAGATCCCTTGTATAACCCGTATACATCACTTGATCGTGCAAGAATCGGTTCCATCTCGGGTTTTCACCCTTTTTCACTTGGACACCTCATTTTCTTGAAAGAAAACTCAAGAAACGAACATAAACCCGTACATAACACAATTTTATCTCGGTTTTTCTTGCTAGAATTGTTGGTTTTTGGATGGAATTATTGAGAGGATGAAGGGATTGTTGAATGGTGTTATGAAAAAAAAGAAAATGAATTGTTGTTGATGTAAGGTGGTCCGATCGGACCAACTTGGAGGGTGGGGTGGGTCCCACAACTTCATTTGTGGCCACATATTCAGATTCTCGTAATCTGGATAATGTTTTGGATAATCTGGTCCGGTTCGTTTTTCGGTTAAACGTTTAATTCGGCTTAAAACGAGGCTAAAACGGTCGTTTTTTCGGCTTAAAAATGAAATTTATATAAAACCGATTTAAAAACCTAAACCATGACATTTATTAACTTAAAACATCATATTATTAGTAATCGTGCATCTTTTTCGGCTTGATCGATCGTCTCTTGCTCGGTATGGTATTAAAGGGCTCGTTTAACGTACCGACGTATCATTAAATCGAAATCCTTTTTCTGTGCTTTAATTCACTTATCCCGAAGCTTTAGTAGTTCGTAAACATCACTAAATATTATATATTTCGTCTATAATACAATCCCCAATCGTTCGGGCTTCAATAACCGTTAATCGGTTAATCGTATTTCCAATACGATTAATTGTATAATCGAGTATAATTCGTACTATGAATCTTACATACTCGTATAAACGCATCATAATTCACATATTCATTATTAAATAACACATAAATAGTATATACCGGTTAGGGTATACCTGATTTTGCCGGAATCGTTACACCTACCTATCCTACAATACTCATATGTTGGAAAATTATAAGTTGGTGAATGGAAATTAATATATTAAATTATTAATATTAAACTATTCATACGTTGAAACTATTTAGTAGAGTTTCTTTATGACAATTGATGACTTTTATTAGAATATTAAGTCTATAATTAAGTGAGACTCGTCAGTCACCTACAACTCTTGTATATTTAGTAGACTTGGTATCTCATTTGATGCGGGGAAAAAAGAAGTATACCTATAAATATATACAAGCGAGTTATTTGGAGCATGGAGAACACTTGAAGACTCATATGTTGGAACCCATGGATATGACACTTTCTACCCGATTACATCAACTATTATTCTTCCTATTATTTTTCTTTTCAAGAGCACCAATATATACCTAGTGCAATCTCGGGTGCGAGTGTCATCTCCGACAGTACACACATTGTTCCGGTTGTTGTACCATGGGAGACAGATGCCTCTTTAGTAGAGACCGAAAATATGTTTTAAGGGAAGCGTATTAAATATGTGCCTCAACCACTCTCAATATATATTATTTTGTTCATCTTTTGTTACAGTCAATGGAGTTATCCACATCAAGGAAAACTAAGATGAATGTGAATATACTCAACAAGTGGATAACTCAAGTCAAGAAGTTTTTTTTGAAGTTCTCACCAAAGACATCGACATGAATCTTTATATTAAGATTTAAATTGTATTTTATTTTATTCCTTTTTGGTTTTGTACACGGTATTGTACTACGGTATTTCTCTTGCATAACGAGAGTATCGTTATACTTGTTATATTTTAATATTTTTAAATAATATTGTGACCCTTGTCCTGCAAATAATATCTTAACAAATTCATTTGATAATGCAAGTGCTAATGATAGTGCAATAGATGTTTTGAATATAATATATGGAAACAACCATATTTCTTTATTTCATGGGTGGATTCACATTAGTTGTGTAGCACATATTTTGAATCTAGTTGTGCAAGATGGTATAAAAATCGTTGATGAGTCAATTGAGAACATAATATGTGTGGTTAAATGGGTAAAGGAGTCGGGTGCTAGAATTGAGAAATTCAAAATTTGTGTCAAAAGTGCTAGATGTGCAAGTACAAAAGAGTTGGTTCTTGATGTTCCAACTAGATGGAACTCCACCTACCTTATGTTAGATGTAGCAGAAGCCTATGAACATGCATTTGATAGGTTTGATTTGAAGGATGTGACTTTTGGTAATGATGTGACATTCGTCAAATTCGGATTTCGATTTTCTTTCACATTTTATTTTTAATAAATTATACTTCGAACCCGTAATGTATTGTAAACCCGACCCGGTAATTTTATTAATCATTTAAGTCGATCTTTAAATTTTTCACGTACTTAGTTCATCAAAACCCCTCATATAGACGTGTATTAATCGTTGTTCATTTAACATAAAATTAGTTTATAAATTGTAAGGGGTAATACTTGTTATTTTCGAATCTATATTATCATTTCTTAAGTTTAATACTTTTTCATAAAATATGTAGAACTTGGAGGGCCTTTATGTAAATATGTAATATATATATATATAAAGGAAAAACCCTAACCCTAACATTTATTCATCCAGCCGCCACCCCCCCTAGCCGTTTTCCAGCGAGCCCGAACCTCCGGCGACCCCAACCTAGCCGGTCGCCCCCTGTTTCCCTCACCTGGTCGCTTTTCCGGCGATCGGAAAACCAGAACCGGAGCTCTCTCTCTCTCTCCGTCTCTCTCTCTCTCTCTCTCTCTGTGTGCTCTCTCTCTCTCTATATATATATATATATCCGGCTGTTGTCTTCGGTCTTCGACGACCCCTGCTCGGCTTCGACAAATGTTCTCGGCCAAACACCGTTTATAGGTAATGAGATTTAGAGTTTTTATTTGTCTTTGTATCTAACTCATAACCGGTAATCAAGTCACGAGTCCGGTTCCCCCTTAAACCGACTTTGGAGAGTGTTTGGAATAATTTTTTCTATTAATCTCACAACTTATAATAAAGCTTATTATTATTATTATTATTATTATTATTATTACTATTAAAATTATTAACTCTTTATAAAAAATTGTATATTATTATTAATTTTAATTATTAGTACTATTAATGTCATATTTATTAATAGGTCTTTAATATGGTGAACTCGTTTAGAAAACCGAACCAAAATTAAGTATGGTATTATTATTACTGTTATTAGTATTATTATTATTGTTGTTATTATCATTAGCAAAACAATTTTTATTTTTCTTATTATTATTATTATTATTATTATTATTATTTTCAAAATTAATAGATTATTATTACTATGATTATTATTATCATTATTATAATGATTATTAAGTAATATATCAAATTCTATTATTGTTGATATTATCCACTTGCCATTTAACGTCATCGTTACTCGAGTTATATTTTTTTTATCACTAACATTACTATTATTAAAATGTTATAAGTATTAGTTATTAGTAATATAGCACACATAATTATAATAATAATTATTATTATTATTATTATTGTTATTATTAGTAAAATTCATAAACCTATTATTAATGTATTCAACATCAAAGGTAATTATTATTATAATTATTATTATTATTACTATCATTAGTTTTAACAACAATTCTCGATTTATAGCATATTTATATATTATTATCATCATTATCTTATATATATATATAACATATTTTAAAATTATTATTATCATTAATATCTTTATCATTAATAACAACATTATAAGCGTTATTATCTATTCATTTTTATAAAACCGAACTCTTGATTTAAACCCGTCTTGTTTCTATTTAATATTGGTTTAGTTATTTAAAAGCCCAATAAAATAATATTATTTTATTTTAAATTATCAATTAAATACGAGTCCCTAATCGTTAACAAATTAACTGGTAACCCGATAAACAACCGAACCTTCTCGTTCAATGTTTCAAACGTAGTTTCAACTAAAGTTCAAGTTCATTAATATATTTTATTTATTCGTTTTCAATTAGCTTTCAAGTCGGATTCGTCCGTTTCGTTCGCAAGCTTTCTACATTTCGATCATTTATTATTTCTCGATTCGTCAATCGAGGTGAGTACTTTCATATCACGTTTTCCATCTTTCGTTTTGTGGTGACATTTCATACTTATCAAACTAAATGTTTTATTTACTTGAATCTTAAACCCACAAACGTGATTGTATACTTTACTTAAATAATTGCTCGATTTGGTGTTCTATGCTTACCTGCTTATGTGTTTATCACTTTGGATGGTGTAACTATAAATCCTAGACCATTTGGCAACCCCTCATGGCAAGGTGTCGTTAACGTAATGCAATTAACGATAACTATAAAATCCTAGACTATTTGGCATCCCCTTATAGCTAGGTGTCACTAACGTAAAACTATTAGCGATATCTATTTTATCCAAGTTTATAGCTTTTATTTATTGTTTTGTATACAAGTTTTGTGGCTTTTTATTACTATATACTTATATGCTTAAACTTATGAATTGCTCACCAACCTTTGTGTTGATAAACTTTATTTTATGAAATGTTACAGGTTTGACTTTGTTTGACTCAAGGACTTGACGAAAACTTTACCAAGACTATTAGGATATTAGTAAAACGATATATTTGTTTACTTGTGTTCAATTTGTTTGTATGACCAAGATGTGTTGTTTATTGATTTGTAAAATAAATGAGTTGATTAAATATTGTCACTTAATAGTGTCTTGTGTTTTGGGCAATCCGTTGCATCCCAGCGTGTTCCGCCGCCTTTGGTCGGGGTATGACAAATGATATTAGGAAATAGAATCATTTGCATCTGACATCGGACGATTGGGTGAAAGCAAGAAAGTTTTGTGTTTTTCTAAAAACATTTCATAAAGTTACATTGAGAATTTCTGGAACAAAGTAAACATTACATACTCTTGTTGTTGAACTAGCAAAAATCCGTGAGGTTTAAGGGAATAATTTCAATACGATATTGTTGAAGAACCACCCAAGGATCAGCATCTTTATGAGATTGAGAAGGCGATGAAGCCCAAATCTGATAAGTACTTTGGAGATATTGATAGTATGAATTTGATATTGTAGTTGGCCCTTTTACTTGATCTAAGGAACAAGGAATTGTTTTTTGATACTGTATTGGAAATCACTATGGAATGGAAGGGAAAGCGTTTGTTGAGTTAAAGAAAACACAAATATAGAATGGAATGCAAGAGTTATATGATGATTTTGTGCGAATTCATGCTCTACCAATACCATCTACTACATTTTCAACATCAACTAATCCTACAAGTAGTACAACAAGTTATGATTTGGAGATGGGTTGAGAAATAAAATGAAAGCGAGTCAAACATCTAATTCCTCAATTAGTGAATTGGATAAGAGTTTGGGTGAAAGTGTTGAACCTTTTAATCCTAGGGTCAAGTTATTCTACAAAGGGTAACAAAAATGAGAAGTGTGAGAAGCCATAAGTAATTGACATGATGGGGACCAAAAGAAAAGAAAAGGGTATAGAGGTAATTGTACACATTTTCTCTCTCCACACGCAAGGCACATGTTAATACCCCCATCATTTTAGAACGTTTATAACTTTTTCGTATGATATTTAAAAAAACAAAAAAAATCATCGTAATAACAAGCGTTTTTTTATCTTTAATATTAGTATGATTTTTATTATATAAAATTTAAAACAAAAATCACGTCATTGTGTCTTTTCGTTTCTCATTGTGTCTTTTTCGTCATTATGTCTTTTCGCACACCATTGTGTCTTTTCGCATATCATTATGTCTTTTTTCGTCATTGTGTCTTTTCGCACACCATTGTGTCTTTTAGCAAATCATTGTGTCTTTCCACACACCATTTTGTGTCTTTTCGCACACCATTGTGTCTTTTCGCACACCATTGTGTCTTTTCGCCTATCATTGTGTCTTTTTTCGTCATTGTGTCTTTTCTCTTATCAGTGTGTCTTTTTTCGCCATTGTGTCTTTTTTCGTCATTGTGTCTTTTCGCACACCATTGTGTCTTTTTGCTTATCATTGTGTCTTTTTTCGTCATTGTGTCTTTTCGCACACCATTGTGTCTTTTCGCTTATCATTGTGTCTTTTTTCGTCATTGTGTCTTTTCGCACACCATTGTGTCTTTTCGCTTATCATTATGTCTTTTTTCGTCCTTGTGTCTTTTCACACACCATTGTGTCTTTTCGCTTATCTTTGTGTCTTTTTTCGTCATTGTGTCTTTTCGCACACCATTGTCTCTTTTGGCCTATCATTGTGTCTTTTTTCGTCATTGTGTCTTTTCGCACACCATTGTGTCTTTTTTCGTCATTGTGTCTTTTCGCACACCATTGTGTCTTTTCGCTTATCATTGTGTCTTTTTTCGTCATTGTGTCTTTTCGCACACCATTGTGTCTTTTCGCTTATCATTGTGTCTTTTTTCGTCATTTTGTCTTTTCACACACCATTGTGTCTTTTCGCTTATCATTGTGTCTTTTTTCGTTATTGTGTCTTTTCGCACACCATTGTCTCTTTTCGCCTATCATTGTGTCTTTTTTCGTCATTGTGTCTTTTCGCACACCATTGTGTCTTTTCGCCTATCATTGTGTCTTTTTTCGTCATTGTGTCTTTTCGCACATCATTGTGTCTTTTCGCTTATCATTGTGTCTTTTTTCGACATTTTGTCTTTTCGCACACCATTTTGTCTTTTCGCTTATCATTGTGTCTTTTTTCGTCATTGCGTCTTTCAACTCATCATTATGTTTTTTTAAATAGTAATAACACCGTTGTGTGATAATAATATGTAAAAATAATGATAAAATAACAACAAATTATCTAATACATAAAACACAATAATTAATACATGTTACACAATAACTTGAAACGTAAAACACAATGGTGAATACGTATAAAACAATGACTTAAAACATAAGATACAGTGGTGAGTACGTATCACACAATGACCTAAAACGTAAGACACAATGGTGAATTTATATAACACAATGACTTGAAACGTAAAACACAATAGAAACAACATATTACATAATGACACAATGAACAACAAAAAAACACAATTAAAAAACCCATTAATTTTTTTATATTTTTATATAACCATATGATACTCATATTAAAGATAAAAAAACGCTTATTATTATGGTGATTTTTTTTTAAAAAAATAATGTCATATGAAAAAAGTTAAGGACATTTTAAAATGATGGGGGGAATTGACATGTGATTGCATGTGAAGAGAGAAAGTCAACGAATGTGGGTTATTATCTTCATGTCCTTTCCATTAATTTTTATTTATTAAATTAATCTTAGCTATTCAAATCTAAGATTAATGAACTTGATTCATTTTCATCATTCTCATTTTTTTGTCCTTTTTATTTAACTTTACCCTCCTAATGCTAGTTTTGATTTATTAACTTGGTGTAAGGTAAATAGCCCAAGATTACCAATTTTATCTCGTATGGCTAAAGATTTGTTAGTTATTCCAATCTCAACTGTCGCATAGGAATTGGTGTTTGGCACCCGTGGGAGGGTGTTGGATTCGTATAGGAGTTCTTTGGGTGACAAAACTATCGAATGTTTAATTTGCACACAAGATTGGCTTCGTACCGGAAGTAATCCGGGAAAAGAAAAGATCCCGAAACAATAATTCAACTTGAATAGGGTAACTTTTAATGTCTTTTTTAATATTTTTTAATCTAGCATTGGGAATTTCATGAAATATTTTGTTTATGTAGATTTAATGGAAGAAGTTACAAGGCCAAGTTTGAAGACCGAAATTTAAATTTTGAATTTTGTTGATATTGAATTTTGAACCTTGACTTTTGATTGTTTGATGTTGAATTTTGAAATTTGGATTTTAGACCTTATCTTTTAAATTACGAATTTTGAATGAAATTTATGAATGATGAGATTTTGATTCGTTTTGAAGTTTAAATTGGCTCATGTTATTATGTCTATTTGATTCGTTTGTTGAGGATATTGATTGAGTTATGGGATTCATTTGTGATGTGAATTAAACTGATGTTGATGTTGGCTTATTGATATAAATTGTGTAATGTGAACTTTAATAAAACCGTGAAAAATTAATAATACCACTCGACACTTTATATTTATGTTGTGTGAAAATTAAAGAGACTTTGCTAGCTATTGGCCTTGGTAGCTGTATGTTATATATTTCCTTTTTATATTATTAGTTTTGGTTACCAAAAGAGACCTTTTATAGCTGTTGGTCTGCTGGCGTATTCCGTTTTTAGAATCAACTGTATGTTTTAAGTTTTGGATTATAAGTCTTCGATTTAGATTATACATCATAATATTATAAAATACTTGGCTAATCTCACTTACATAATTATATAGTTTGTATCAATATGAATTAACCTCAAAATATCGACTAACCCGACACGACTAACCCGAAACCTGACTAACCCGAACCCAACAAACCCGAATCTTAATAGGGTCGGGTTGCGGGTTAATTTTTATTTTTTTTAAACCCGATCCAGTTACCCCAAAACCGATCGGGTTGACCTGGATTAACACCCCTAGACACCTATGTAGTTGATATCGTCGATATATCACCGATATATCAGTGATATATTTATTATTAGTCTCCTGACGATATATAAATCAGAATATCGGTACTGATAAAATTAAAGATATTGACCGATATTTGACCGGTATTGGACTAACATATGACCGATATATCACCGATATTCACGATATCAATGTTTTGAGTCTTCGGTATCAACTTTTAGTGTTCAATGTTATTGTTTTAAGTCTTAATCAATTTTTACTCGCTGCGATTGTTACTGAATTATTAGTGTTAAATTGCTATATATATGAATTTTACATGATATTAAAATTACCGACATCACACTGATATCTCACTACGATAACCGATATCTCAGATATTGGTCCTTGACCGATATCTCAGATATTGGTCCTTGACCGGTATCCGATATTTTTCTGCATTAACTTCTTAGCTAGACACAATGAATAATTCATGTGTGACTAAACAAAAAGTTTCAAAACAAGCATAAAGTCTTGATCAACACATAATCCATCACGGCGTCACATATTTGAAACAAAAAATCACAAATCCATAGCATATTTGAAACAAAAAACCATAGAAACAAATCATAACATTCGCTAAAAATATAATATCTGGTTCAGACGGTTTGAGAGTGTGTATATAAAAAATTTACACAGATTGAGCTGTTAGGACAAGAAATCTAACATGTAAACAAGTCGACCTATTTAAAACACAAAACCTATTAAGCTCAACTCAAACCTGTTAAAACCTGTTTCGTGTCATGTTAAAAGGTCTGTCTGATATTCACAGCCCTAGTATTTGGTTACGGTTATTAGAGCGTGTTTGAGATTGAGTTTGATAAATGCTTATTTGACTTATTGACAGTTTTTCAAAAGTCTCAAATCATGGCTTTTTGAAAAAGCTAATAAGTCAATAAACATTTTTCAAACTCAATTCCAAAAACAAGCTCTTAAGCACACATTAAAAATTCTAGAAAAAAGTTGTAAAACAGGGGAACGAACAAAAAGATAACAAAGCTTCTACAGATCAAAATTTGCTTAGGCCCAAGTAGAAGTGCACAAATTGAGTTCTGGGCTCAAATGGGTTCGGATTAGAACCGGTTCAGGTTCGGTCAAAGAACCGAAACCGGTTCGATTCTGTTTATAAGAGTAAAAGGGTATATTCGATTCCAACCAGTTTACAACAGGTAAGGTTCAGGTTTACACTGTTTCAACAATGAGAGCTACAAAAGTTTGACTAATGGTTCGAAAATAAAATGCTTTGATGGGATGCAGGACTTAGGATTGAGCTGCACTGGACACTTCATCTAAATTAATAGAAGTTACCCAATAATATTTAAACTAAACCCAACATAAATTAAAATAAATGAAATACAGTTGAAATCTTAGTATCTTACAATTCAGCCCGGTATTATACAACCTGCTCTTAGTAACCTCAAACCAAACCACTTGCTATGGTTAAAAACTTTTGAAGCCGACGTGCAACCAAACTAATGATCAGTCTGGTTGTTTCAGATTTATGTATCAAAATTCTCATTAAATCTTAAAGAAAAAAACATACCAACATAATAAGGTCAAACTGTTGACTTTGTTAACAAGCATAAATAGTGCAGTGACATTACATAAGCAATTAGGCGATGAAAATGCCGATAAAAGAAACTTAATTAAACATTCTTCTTCCTTATCTTGCCCTTGCCTCTATACTTCTTTTTGCTGAGTTTCAGTTTCTTCTTCAACTTTCTCCCAATAGGTTTTAATGATTTTGCAGTTTGACTGCCTTCATCCATCTCCACGTCTGCATAATCACACAAACGTTGAATCACACAAACATGAATAACAAAAAAAATATACATATATAAAATTATTTGTTTTAACTATGAATAACCCTTGTCGACAATATTCAAAACTGATATTTAAACCAAAATATATGTATCCTGATTAATAATGTCTTACCAAAATGATTAATATTGTCTCTACGACTGTGACTTGGCGGCTACGTAGTTTACAAAGCACAAGCTGTTCAAAGAGCACACCTGAGGCGCAGGGAAAAACAGCCCGAGGAGCTTTTGTACACCGAATGTTTTCATGCATCAGGGCATTGTACAACTAACTAAGGGAGCGTTCGTTTCACAAAATTCATGGGAATTCAAATAAATTGGAATTAAAATCCCATGAGATGGCATGTTCGTTTCGTTGGAATTGGAATCTCAATTCCATTTTGGTGTGTTCGTTGTCAAAGAATTGGAATTGGAATTCAATTCCTTCAAATTCTTTTAAATAAAGGGATTCCAATTCCTACGAAAATGTAGAGGAATTCAAGTAAATTCATTGGAATCTTTTCTCGATTTTTTTTTAACGAGTACAACGAATAAAAAAATTTAGTTTTTTTAACTTTTTTTGTTTTTGATTTATATTTCATGTTAAGATTTTTTATTATTATTTTTGAATACTTTTAAGGGGTTTTTGATCTTAATAGAGAACCCATAAAAAATCCAAAAAAGATAATAAAAAAACATGACACAAAAAATAAACAAAAAATCTAAAAAACTAAAATGTTTCCGTAATTATCCTCGTTTAAAAAATAAAAAAGATTCCAATTCATTTGTCAAACGAATACATCAAAAAATGGAACTGGATTTCAGTTCCTTTCTATTCCAATTCCTATTGAAATGTTTAGATTCCAAATTCAATTCCTTCCAATTCCAAATCCTATACAAATTCCAATTCCATTTCATTATGTGAAACAAACGCGCCCTAAGTATTTAGATTGCATTATTTAAATACTAAATCATAAATCATATATAAGGCTTACTTTGAGCTAATTTTGGGCAAGAGATGGTAAAAATAAAAAAAAAACTTTGGGCCGGGCTAATGGGATTGAAAAAAAAGGCGGATCTGAATCTGAGGCCGAGCCTCAAGTAAGTAAAGTTGGTTTTGTTTCAAGTTATCATACAAAACAACAATATACAGATTGACAAAGAAAAACGTAAAAAAGCAACACAGAACAGAAGGAAGGAAGTACCCATATCGGCGGTGGCATCCATGGACGTTGATTCGTCGCGGCGAGTACGAACAGGGAGTTTAGGGGCGTTAAGTGCAGCTTCGAGAGCGGCGAGCTTGGCTTCTTCTTTCTTCTCGTACAATGGAGCTACCATCTCTCGCTTAATGGCTCTCAACCTCTTTTCTCTCTTGCATCTCATTGATTTCGCCATTTTTCCTGCAGCTGCTGCTGCTGCTTCTTTCCTTGGGGTTTGGCGGACCAACTAGGGTTTTATATCAATATATAGTGTTTTTTACTATTGCTCAAACAGCAATACTGGTCCCTGTATTTTTGACGACTTTCGCTTCTTGTATTGAACCCTGTCTTTTCAGGGGTAGCAATTCCTAACCTAACACCGAAAAATATTTCTACTAATATAATTCGTTTTCTTAAATTGGTCAACCACTTTAAAAATATAGACGTTAATGTTTTCATTATAGAGATAACATGTAACATCCCGAAATTTATAAGAATAATATTTAATATATTATTTATGTTAGAAAAATTAAATGGAGTTAGCGGATTAATACTAAAATAACAATAAAGATGGGAGATGGTAGGTTAATTAAATGGAATTAATTATAGATCAAAAGAAAAGATGAGCCTAAGGTTCATGAGCTTAAGGGAATATAAATACCCCTTAAACCTTAATCCTCTCCATTTCCATCCATTTTACACCATAGCCTACACCATCAAAAACACACACTTAAGCTAAGCACTCTCTACTCTACTATATTCAATGATCCGAGATCAACCGAAGGTAAGAAATGTTTTATCTCAGCTGACCCAACCCATTAGAACCCGACACCGCGGCCCCGCAATGTCGTATGAGTCGTTTGGATCTAGATCTAGCTTTATTCGGGTATTTAACCAACCAAAAGCGAACTTAAGGGTCACCTTAGCTCAGATATGGACATCCCGAAGCTACTTAGGCCATAAAGGATCAAACCCCGACCAACCAGGGTGGTTAACGGCGACTGACGGCGCCAAAATCGAAGAAAAACCTTGAAAACGCGTAAAAAAGGGGCTGACCTGCACTTATACGCCGTATAAGTATATACGTGTATAAGTGCAGCGTGTAAGTGTGGACAACGCGTAAGTATATAGACATAGCATATGTATGAAAAGTATAAGTGTGGCAGCGTGTATGTACGTATGGAGCGTATAAGTAGCACAGCGCATATGCATGTGGGTGTATATGTATATGTGTAAGCTGTATATGTTATAAAATGTATATGTGTAACTTATACGCCATATGCACTTACATGCTGTAAGAAACTTATACGCATGAGGAGGACTTATACGCTAGAATCACTTACACGCCCATAATAACCTATACGCTAGATTTAATGATTTTACGAATAAACGAACGATAAACAACGTATACGTACGTAAACGGTGGGCGTGGCCGTATATGATGTGTGAACTAAAGATAAAAAATAATTAATAATAAAATGTAACGTTTGAAATGAAGATTTGATTTGATTAACTAATTGAACTTCAGTTTTCTGATAAGGTTTTTAGTAAAGACTTACTAATGAAAAATAAATTTTTCCAAACTGACCTGGAAGCTTAACCCCAGCCAGAGGCTCTGCCCCTTGACCCCGCTAAGGGCTGCCGCCCCTAGAACTTTGCTGCAAGGGGCGTAGCCAGTGTTTACAATAACCTAGGAATATGATATAATTAGGAGTAGTTAAGTGATGCTTGCTAATTGATACACAGTTAGCCATGCACAGCTCAAGAAGGGCATAACCGTAAATTTAGAAAGGAATCGCTTACGGGTGAGTTTCTAGCCTCATTCATTGTTATATTTTCGGGGCTGTGTGCATACTCGATATAAATAGTTAATACACTTACCTTAAGTGGTAAGTGTATGCCATATATGATATGTGTGATAGTTATCGTGGTTATGAATGAATGCTTGTCGGTACATGAACGATCTTCGGATATTGAACGTGTCGCCAAGGAAGGTAAGTGTTACAATATGTAATTATGTATAAAGTATGTATGAATGATAAAGCAGGGTACGTATGAAATCGTATGAATGATAGTATGAATGTATGATGTAGGGAACCGACCCTAATAAAATCTGCGAATGTAGGGAACATACCTTAATAATATATGTGAATGTAGGGAACAGACCCTAATAATATATGTGAATGAAGGAAACAGACCCTAATAATATCTGTGAATGTAGGGAACAAACCCTAATAATATCTGCGAATGTTATAGGGCGAAATGCTCTTAAAATATAAGAAGGTAAGTGCGAAAGAAAGAATGAACAGGTTAAGTAAGAAATATATATATATATATATATATATATGCGGATACGTAATAGTAAGTATGTGGATGTATTGTATGTTATCTGTTTTAACTAGAACTCATTCAGCGTAGCTGACTTTTAGTATGCACGCAGGTAAATACACTGAAGCAGCTAGCTTGAGGGAGACACATGGCAGGAACTGAGGAAGCTGGTATCTGAAGATTTGTCATGATGTTTAAATAAGATAGTTGTATGTTATGTTTTTAAAGACAAGTTTGAATGTTTTGTAACGAATTATTGAAGTTTTACTTATTCCACGAAAGTTTAATTTAACTATGATATTTAGAACTGTGTTTACGAGTAAATCCAACGTCAATGTAGAGCACCGGGAACGGGGCCTTACATAACAAGTGTTAGATTTTTAAGTTAAATTCTTAGTTTTTCAAATATTTTATACATCTATTAACTTTTAAAAGTAGTACTAATTTTTTTTTCAAATTACTTTTATTTGCACTTTCACTTTCAACAATTTTATTTTATTAGTTTGAACCGTCTGTTCTCTGATGAACTCTATTCATTTGATCTTATCTTGAGTTGGGTTTTATTTGAATTTGAATTAAAAGATATTATAATTTTAATTATTGCATGATAGTACCTTGACAGCTGTGAGAAATCAGTTCACGCCCCGTCATTTCCGCCATAGGTTGGGGTGTGACAACAAATACAAAAGACAAATTACTAAAATGGAAATTTCGAATTTTAAGACCCATCGTGCTACGCTGTGGATTAAAATAAACCCATCGTGATACGCGATGAAAATATCACAAAAACCAACACAAGGGTGGTGTTGCGCTATGCGATGAACCATGTTTCAAACCATCGCTATACGCGACATGGCTTCCACGGTCAACAGACACGTGTGGAACCACGTGGCACGATCTGACATACCACGTGGCTAGCCTAGGGTTGACATGGAAACCCTATTCAACAGGACCATTTCATCTGTCGTGATACGCAACGAATTAAAATAATTAAAGGTGGTTATTGATCCCATCGCGCTACGCGGTGTAAAGTTTAATACTCCATTGCGATACACGATGAAACAAAATTATTTGCCTATAAATAGGTTGATCGGGCTCTGTATATCAGCACCCCAAACACACCTTCACTTTCACCAATTTAGCCTCGGGACTCGTGCCCGATTTCCGACAATCCAACAGGTTTGTTTCCAGAAGTATGTGCAAGTTCCAGCGTTGTTTTCTCTCAAATACCCGATGACTAGTAGGATTGCTGCCCACTCAAAGTTCAGCCGTTTCATCCAAGTACGTGCATAGGGTAGGGGTTCTGCCTAAGTATTTTCTTTAATCATCTTAGACCCTAGTTGTGGATATTGCCTGTACCTTAATCAAATATAAGTTGAACATAGTTTTTATAAGCCAAGGTTATAGTTAAAAATGATGATTCCTTAATTGAAGAAACATTTAATATTTCATGCAATGGGTATAGTTATATTAACGTCTCTTCTTAAAGAAGAAACCTATCACTGACAATTTTTCGTGAAGAAGAAACGTAACAAATAAATGATAAATAAACAAAAGGGACTAAAGGTCCAAATGTTTTATATAAACAATGATTTATCAAGGTAAAGGTTATGCAAAACAAACTAAAGGTCTAAAGCTAGATCTTTTGATCTAGATATCTATACAAGGTTACTCTCGTACTATAGGTCTGAGGTAAGTAAAAGCATAAATAAATGAAAGCGATGGGTATAACAAAGATGAATACGCTCATATCTATAAATATTTTAATCGAGTCGAATACCCCAGAAACCAAAGTTTACATGGGATAATATATCCCTAAAACTTTAGTATACGCTGACAACCATGCTATTTATTCATGTGTCTAGATCCTTACATATGTAGGTAGATGGTAGGAATACCCCACCAAATATGGTACATGGTCCCCGCCTAATTGAGCCAGACTATAGGGCTGCGAGGGCTGGACTAATGTGATATAATTGATACTCCGGTCTAGAAGGCCGCTGATTGTTTCAAGTATGAACTAATGGTTTACATAATATGTTTTAATGTCAGCATGTTCACCATCATGTGTTGCTAACGTATTTTCTAAAACTGTTACATGTAATCAAGAATAGGTGATTAAAAGTGATGTCTAGCCATTAGACGATGTAATGGCTCAGATGAAGTTCTTATAATATAATTGATGTAAATTATAGTTTTTCAAGCTTACCACTTTTGTACCAATCATCGGGTGTTTAATTCCCGACTTTTGAATAAAATAATATTTTGAACAAAGACTTCCGCTATACAACCGTAAACTCTAATATATTTACAAAATAGGTACCAATGTTAGTCACATGCCTAGGCCCATAGAGCCAGCTGTTACAAATATGTAATGTCTAGTTCATTAACCTAAGTAACTCAATAATGTTTAGCTACTCATATTATTCAAAAACAAATCTAAAAATCAATTCAACTTGATAGCAAAGTATAAACTAAGTAATAAAACTGAAATCAAACCCATTTAAGCTCCAATCTCATTCATAATAGCTCCACATCCAAAAATCAATGAAAATCAATCTCATTCAACTTCATAATAGGTCTGTTATCTTCCTTAACTCCGTTAGAAAATGCACATGCATGTCATGTGTCACGTGAGCATATACATGAGTATGTCCAAGAACGTTGGTGGTCTAATAAGAAAAAAAGTTATAGATAAATAATAACAAGAAACATTTATATGAATGAAGTAACTTGTGTTTACTTGGGAAACCATACATGCTATAATTGATTTTGTTGCATATGTGATACATGCCTACATGTAGTGAGACGCTAGGAACTTGAATTGATTTTTGTACATGTGACATTATAAAGGTAAATAATATGAATTTTATTTTAAGAAAAAACATATTAAAAACAATAAGTAGGCTATTTATGAAACACTCGTGAAATATTCATGACAACACTTAAAATCAAGTTGGTTACAAGACTATTGGCTACCCTCTTCTTCCTTTCTCTTTCTCTTTGGCTGAAAGCTACACGCCCACACACATGGGTTCGGTTGTTATTATGGAGTGCACACACCCACACAGCCACACATATTGTTTGCTTTGGACAAAAACACTATTTCGGAAGATTTATTTGGTTGATTCTTTGCATAAAACAGGTAAGTAAATTGTATTTTATGACATGTTCTTGAAATTGGGGATACAAAAACCTGGTATCCTAATCTTGATAAATGAGTGTAACCATGTTAAAATCTAAAGTTGATCATGTGGATTGTTGAGATTTGATGTTTGCTGAGTATTGACATATCCGTTTTTGTTTCTTGATAAGATTGTAACTTGGTGATAACTTAGTATTTTTGGTCGATTATATGATATAGTACTTTGAATCTTGTTTTCAGAAAACTAGGAATTGTGGATTTTTTTTCCAGATGTTTGGTGAGTATTGACAGATTCGTTTTTGTTTTTTGGTGATAACTTAGTATTTTTGGTTGATTCTGGATTATAGGATATAGTACTTTGAATCTAGTTTTTAGAAATCTAGGAATTGTAATTTTTGGTCTAGATTCCCGACCACATATCTTGAGTTCGACAAAGTCAATTGGGTTGGTTCCACTTCTGGAAGATCATAAATTGAGTTGAGGTTCTAACCTAATTGGCCTTACATGATTTGGTTTAGTATATAATTTTAACTAAAATAAACCTTTATGTTGCACACTAAAATAGCTACACATACCTTGTTGTGTTGGATGAATTTTTATGATTTTCTTGTGTATTGGAAAAATATAACAGATTTTTTTTGTTAAACCTAAGCCTTGTTGTTAACTGTGGTAAAACTTTCAGAATTTAACTCAATGATTTGATGGGTTAGAAAAATATGATTTGATAGATTAAATTATGTCATGTTAATTCAGATTCGGTATGCATGCTATATGATGAGATTTACGGTTATTTGTTCACTAATTGACAAGGTTAATGATTAGAACATGATTTGACGTTTAGGAATTACTTTAACTAAATGATTAGTCTTGCTTGAAATATTTAATTATGGTGAACACTTGGTTGTATCATGATTGTTACATCAAATTGAGTTGGTGCATATGCCATGCATTATTGATAAACATATAAATAGAAATGACACTTATCAATTATAAGTTAACATATTCGGTTATAAGTCACCAATGGGTGGTTGGGTCAACTTGGTCAAACTATGGTCGATAATCAACCTTTTTGGTCAATGGTTAACAAAGTTGGATCTTTTGTTTAAAGGTCTAACAAAAGTTGGACATTTTGGCTAAAGGTCAACAAAAGTCAATATTTGATCTAATCAACAAAAGTCAAACTTTGGTCAAAGTCAACAAAGTTAAACTTTCGTTAAACACTAATAAAAAATTGGATTGTTTGGATAATAGGGTTCCAGAAACTATCACACATTTACTTACATACTTGTATACTTTAGGGTACACGTGCGAGAATGTTTGTATTAGTTGTTGACTTTACTTAATTAGCACGCATTCGATGTGAGTTTCACGACCGCTCTCTTTTACGTATTTCTTTTTGGAGGGAGAATGACACACCCCGACTTTGGGCCTAAGTGTGTGATCCATTAGTTGGAACCTGTTTTGTAAATAGATTAGATTTACATTTATTTAGAGGAAGTCTTTAAATAAAAAATTATTATTTCGAACACTCGGAATTTAAATACCCATTTGGTAATTCAAATACTTGTCTTTTTGAAAATATAATTATAATATTCTGAATAAAATATCTGAGCCATTAAATAACATCTAATGACAATATCTCCAATCTTCTATCTTATCTTGCTTGTCTGATCAAACCTTTCCGATTTCATGTAAAATGGGTTGGAAAATACGTCAGCACATAACTAGTAAATGACGCTGGCTCTATTGTAAAATCTTTTCGATATCATTGTGAAATCAACAATAATATCTTTGTGAATACACATTAGGCACCCAACTCAATTGGAATAAAATTACCCTAAGTTCATGTACAATGAATCATATACATAATATCATTTCTCGGAACAGTCTTGTAGACTTCCAGAGGTATGTTGACTATATGCCTGGCCTTAGAGAACCCCAACTCACCATGTATGAATGGATACAGACACATGTATACTTTTAATCAGAGTGCCCGTTTCTTATTAATGTAACACAAGGTTTTAAGGATTCATAGATCATATGCGAACATTCTGACTCTAAAAGAGTTTGTAAAAGTTTAGGGTGTATTCACCTTTCTGTTTATGATCAGTTGCTGATTTCTGCTTCTGATTGTTACCTCGGACCTATAGTATGAGAATAACCTTTTTATAAATATTTAGATCAATGATCTAGCTTCAGACCTTTAGTCTGTTTTGTACAGCTTTAAACCTTGACAGTTATTTATTTGTATAAAACATTTGAACCTTTAGTCCGTTTGTTTATTTACCAATTATATGCTATGTTTCTTCTTTTAGGAAAAAAAATCTACACTGGGTTTCTTCTTTATAAAGAAACATTAATTTAATTATAACCATTGTATAAAATTATTATATTTCTTAATAATAATGAAATATTATTTTGACTATACCCCTTGTATGTATAGTCTCACGTTTCTTAATCATTTAGAAACATTAATTTGACTATAACCTGTGTTTATGAATTATACTTAATTGTAATCAAGGTTTGGGCTATACCCCCGATTATGGTCTAAGCCATAATAATAAAATAATAATTAAGCGGAACCCCTACCTTATAAGAGTATTTAGAGATAGACACCTTAGACTAATCGAGCGACACTTATACTCTATATCGCGTTCTATGGCTTAAACCGATGGAACTTCGGAGCTTGGCACATACTTTGAGATTCGGCACGCTTCCGCAGGCCAAATGTTTGAGAGTGAGTGTTTTTGTGTGAGAAACAAGAGATGCCGTTCACCCCTTTATATAGGCAGATTTTGTGACCCGTCGCGTATCGCAATGGCCTTTTTAAAGGCAATCGCGGAGCGCGATGACTCATCATCGTCAGAGGTTGAAACATGTTGACACACGTGGCATGTCATGTCTGACACGTGTCGCCCCTGTAGTGGACACGTGTCATTTCATTGTGGAGGCTACGTCACATATTGCGACAGTTCCATCGCGTATCGCTACAACCGCTGGTTATTGGTTTCTTTTCGGTTCCATTGTGTATCACGATTGTTCCTAGGTTATGCCCGTTGCGTAGCGCGATGGGTTTCAAAAGTCAAATTTTCAATTCTAGTCCTTCAACGTTTCCAAAAATACTAAGACGGCTCTCAAGCATGCTAATTGAAAAAGTGCACCATCAAAGCATCATATTGTGCCCATCGCCCATGCCCGTGCAAGTCAGGTGCTTAGCACCTTCGCTAAGACCACTAGATGCATTTTAGCATATAAGAATATTACTATGGGACCTCTTTTTCCTTATATCTCACAAATTTTATAATTTATCAATGTGGGAGGAATTTCTTTTTCCTATTAAACCCTTGTGAGATGTTTTCACTTTCTTCTTTATTCCAATATGGGATGATATTCTTATTTCCTTAACATGAGATGCTTTTATTTCCTTATCTCATTTTCCCATTACTTATACTGAGAATATTTTTCATCCCTCATCTTTACTCTGTTGTCTAATTTGGATCGAAATTGGGGGATGTTACATCCTCCTCACCTTGAAATGAATCTTGTCCACGAGATTCGTCGTCTAGGGATTTGTATCTCTTCTTTCGAGAATCTGACTTTCTAAGATTTATCTTAAAGTTTCTAAAGTGGTTTGTTTACTATCTATCTTTTAAAGATGATGTTAATCAATACCTGTAATTGGTTAAGCATTCATTTATCGTAACCACGGTGCTTGATTACTTGTTGTCTACATTCTAAGTTTCTACTAGATTAGCCATTTCGATTTTATCGATTGAATCTATTCCATCGTCGATCTTGATCAATATTTCTCGTTAGTTTTCATTGTATTTTGACAGTACCTTTATACCTTTACCCAATCATATCTGATTTGCTACCAACTGTATTTCTTGTATAATCTCAAGCTCTTTTCATTGGATTTTTGATCAACCAAATTTGATAACTATCATATGTATTTCTTAAATGTCTTGCGGTTGATCAAAGATTCATTTTATAATATAATGTCATTGTATATTTCGATGTCTCCAAATGTTGGATTCATCTTTTTTTTTCCATCTTGGAATGACAGATTAAATACCCCTTTTATTTCTTTTTACTTTTCTGAAAACCGTTTGATTCTAAACATAAGACTGTCTCTTCCTTGAAATAATAAATATAAGCATTCTTGTGTATTGACATGATTTATATGCTAATATTTTCGTTTATAATAATATAGGAAATAAATACCCTTATTCTATTTACACAACTTTTTGTTTGAAAACGGGTTACAACTAACGTACAAAAGTTAATTAATCTATTTAAGAATTTCTGGCATTCTTTTGATATAATCTTCTCTTTTCTTAATTGTCGTAAGATATCTTAGGATTTCTTTTGACACAAATGTCTTGACAATTTCTTTCTTTTAATCCTTAGTGTCAATCTTGACTAACTCTTCTTTTTGGTCAATCTATTTTAAAGTGGCCCGTTTCTCCACGTGTAAAACATACGCCTAATTTATTTCTGTATTCTTCTATTGAGTGTCCTACTCTCTTGCAGTATGCATAATTATCAATACCTTCTAATCGACATTTCCCACATGTAAAACACACTCCTAATTTCTTCCACAAGTTTTGTAAGTCCCGGAGAAGGATCTTTCAACGTGATATCATGTAAACACGTTGTTAGGCGGAATCTAACAACGGACTGATTCAATATAACACAAAAAAACATAATAAACATACGAGAATGCTTCAAAACACACATTCTATTCAACGTCGGGTGCTTAAACCCTTTGATAGTGATTACAATGATAATAACAAACTCTCTCGTCTCTCACTGTTTAACAACAACCAACCCTAACTACTTAGATACATCATGTATATATAGTACACAATAACCCTAGGCCCAAAACGCACAATAAGCCCACCGAAATCAAATATTTCGGTTTACATCATATAGCCCAAAAGCCCAAATACATAAAGCATAAACCAATATTCCAACAATCTCCCCCTTGGTCGCTTGATACTTACTTGTGCTCAAGTACGTCAGCATCAGCTTCCTTGTAAGCGCCCGCCCATAAACCTGTTCATATGATTGTCCCCACCATTCTAGTATACTCCTTAGCAGCTGGCTCATATAATGGTTCAGCCATAATCTAAAAGCCGCTAAGGGTCTTGATATCCTTTTTGCCGAACTTCAGTAAATCTCTTGGATCAACAATACGATATTGCCCTTTATTAATCCTTATAATGACAGTAGCCGTCTCACCATCATAGCTCCAAAACTTCATTTCATCAAGACCACCCTCTGGAAATCTCTTGGTGATCGGAATGGACTTCACTTTATTAGTTGGAGGTCACATCACGTTTAGCATTGTCTGGTCAGTATGAGGATCACGTACCCAATTTGCTTTCTTAAGGAAGGATTCAATAGTAGGCATGTTGGGGAATCCTCTTTCAACCTGGTTGCTCAAGTAATTCCAGAAATTGGTGGCCTTTGGATCATGATTCGCATTATGAAAAGAAGACTTTATCAAATCAGTCAAATCAACCTTTGTCCACGAACCCAAGTCTTTCATCTCTTGTAATATTTGGTGTTACCCGATTTACACGACCCACCATATTTCTTTATTAGTGTCATAAAGCCATGAAACGACCCCTGAACGATCACCATATTTTTCAGAAAAACTGTTCTTGAGCTCTATAACAAATTTCTCAGGATGATCAGAAGATACAACATTCTGATTGGAGTTCTTTTTTATTAGCATCTTACTTTTTATCCTTTCCATTTGTTCAGTGGTTTTTGGTGGAGCGGTCAGGTATTTCTCCAGTTACGCAGATGTATCGATATTTGAAGCACGACGCAGACTCAAGCTGCTATTAGCAGGAATATCTTAATTATCAACACTAGCCCTTTCGCCACTATCATCACCACTTTTAAAGTCATCTCCAAATCTTTTAGCAAGCTTTTGTTGGAGGTCGAGATATAAAGCAGTAAGACCACCCATGTTCGCTTGAAGCTTAGAAGCTTATCTACACTGGTGGCTTCAAGTTCTTGAATACGTACATCTTTTACCATAGAGTCTTGTTCAAGCTCAAAAACTCTGTGTTGTAAGGTGTGTATGTCAACGGTTTTAGCTTCTAGTGCAATCCCCTTGCCCTTATATTGTAAAAATTTGTCTTTCTTGGCGAGGTTATGAGCAATCTTGTCAACTGCACTTGAACTTTCTTGAACGATTGGGTCAGACGATCCAGATGGTTCAGTGGTGGATTGGATATGTGCCTTGAATTTAAACTCTTGTGTAGTGTCATCAAAGATATGATCTTGAATTTGTTGGGCAACAACAAATGGGCCTTGATCAGATTGAGCTTCAACGGTAACAGGCTCATTGGTTGTTGGTTGAATGGTTGGTAAAGGAGCACTAGCCAGCACACCAGGTCTTGGATCCTTCTTTCGTTATTTTCGTGGAATAAGATCGGTGGCTGGCTCTTGTAAGGCCCTAGTCCCGGTGCCCTACATTGGCGTTGGATTTACTCATAAACACAGTTCGAAATATCAGAGTTAATTAAAACTTCCGCAGAATAAAACAAAGGTTAACCATTCATTACAAATACTCATAAACTTGTCTTTTAAAACATAACGTAAAATATAATATCAAATCATCATGACGAATCTTTAGATGCCAGCCTCTTCGAATCCTACCATGTGTCCCTTTCAAACCAGCTGTCTCAGTCTATTAATCTGCGTGCATACTAAAAGTCAGCTACGCCAAGTGAGTTCTAGTTAATCAGGCAATATACCTTACATTTACATACTTACGCAGATACGTATCCAAAGATACAAGCCTTCATCTTTCCTTATACGCACATTCATTCTTTCCTTCATACTTACATGCATACTTACTATCATTCAAACATATATGTTTTAAAGAGCATTCCGCCTTATAACCTTCGCAGATATCATTAGGGTCTGTTCCCTTGTCACACCCCGACTAGGTAGTTGCGGAAGCGTAAAATGGGAATGTAACAGATAATACTGGTATCAACAACAGTGTTTATAAAGAAATTCACAAACTAATTTACATCATATTACATGGGCTGGTACTATGTTTACAAACTAGATGAGAATCACATAACCGGTTTACGAGCTTCTTATTCAATATTATATATTTGCGTCTATTCACAGCTATTCAACTCCATTCCTAACACCAAGAACGTAAGCAAATCATTCCACCTTCGCTTTACCTGAAAAGCACGTTAAGACGGGTCAACTACGTCTAGTTGGTGAGTTTCAAGTTTCACGAGTATCAACGAAATCAGTATACAAGTTCGTAAAGTTTACAGTGTGTATGTATACATGTATGTGTATGATGTATTATACTAAGCCACAAGTGAAACCGAAACGAGCTAAAACACATGGCCACCCCTGCCCATGCACTCCCGTTGGAATTTAACAGCCACTTTGCCCCAAGTATGTACTATGTCTAACACCACATAGCAGTATGTAACAAGTTTAAATGACAATGTGCAATTGGGTTAACATGTTCTGGCATACCCCACCGGCTCTGTCAGTTGGGTTTGTCAAACCGATAGTACTATCCACACGTCACCGGCACGAAGTTAATCACTTGTGTTTGTGGGGACTTTCAAGTGTTAGTACTTAGATAATTCACATCATCACACGTTTTCAAGTATATAAATATATGTAAACATGCTTTCCACCCCAAAAGTTCGTAACACAGTTTAGAAAGTGGGGGTCGTGAAACTCACCTTATCGTAGTTCGCACAGAAATTATGTATCAATTGGTCAGGTGCCTCGCTTATAGCCTGATTCCTATAAACGGTATCGTATCGTTAATACTAGTACAGTGTTTAGGCTAAATCGGGCTGTATAACTAATCTGGGTATAGCTGTTAGGCCCAGAACATGACCATAGTCTTAGATTGTGACGTTGTATACTATGAAATGATTAAAACTGGATTTGGCTCAGTTTCACCGTTTCCCGAGACTAGCCAAGTTGATCGTTTATGCGTTTCGGGATTAGGTAAGATCACATAAAATTAAGTAAATATATTGATTAATAAAATGATTTGATTTATGAAAGAATTTTAAGGTTTCGGTATCTGGTTTGATCGCAGGGTTCGTTTCCGTTTTCACACGGGTTTGATTATACAAAACGCGTACAATCCACCCGAATTGTCCGGAATTCTCGTAAAAAGTCCGTTTTTATTAATTTCATTCAAAAATATGATATTTGACCACTTTTGACATTTTGACATACCAGTCAGTCCGTTAAACACAAAACTTCCGGTTTCGTTAAAACAATTATAATTTAAATCTTTGATTAATTATAACTAAATATGCACTTATATATAAATTATGTAAATTTTATTAAAAATACATTAAAATATGGAGAATTTTATACAAATATTTTCAGAAATTTTATGATTAATTATTTATTTATAAAAATTCATTTAATAGGTTATAATCGTGTAATAAATGGACCGTTTATATCAAACGACCTCCGAAAAATCCGATAATTTTTTCAAATAGCCTCAATGTTATTACATAGCCCCTGAAAAATCTCCAGAACCTAACTCTTTTGACAAAATGCCTTTTTGTGCGTTTTTCGGCTGTTAAAATTCGGTTAAATCATAATTGCATAAACCATACTTAGGCATTTCCAATGATCCCAAAACTTTACCAGTGCTCTTACCATCAAATATTAATCTCCAAAACCAAATTTCATAATTTTTCAATATGTTTAGCTATTTTTCTCAAATAAACGCTCATAAACGGAAATAAATTCACCAAATATTCTCCGTTTATCGAAAAATTACCAAATTTGAACAGGCACTCATTTAAATGATCCCTAATTTCCCTGAAAATTTTCACTAGCTAACAAAAAGTAAGTCACAACCTAATACTAAACAGCCCTTAAACGAGTGTTACGGGTTTACCTTGTCGGTTTTCGATGAGTTTTGCTAGCTTAAACGACTTTCCGATTCTCGGGTTGCGAACTCAGTGTATCTAAATATCATATAACATCAAGCCAAGCATAAATCATCCATGTGACATCCTTGATAGTTAGGGTTTCGGTTTTGGGTTCAAACCGAACTTTCAAACCGTAAAAACGTTGTATTCATGTTCTAATCCGCGTTTTTGACCAAAAAAGTATATGTTCCTGGTTTGTAAACATGTTTAACATCAAAACATAATTTTACTTGATTTTTATGGTTTTTGAATGGTTAAACATGTTTAAAACTAATCAAGAACTAATTTTTCATGTTTAAACTAAGTTAATTAAGTATGAAATCAATGAAAATTAGAGGGTTTACCTAAAAAACTTGGCTGAAAACTTGAAGAACACAGCTGAGACGTTTCTAGGATGTATTTGGAATAACTAATATGTTTAAGGCATAGCTTATTTAACAAGCTATACAAAGGGGGTCCATCCCTCTTTCTTGTGGCCGCAAATATAAAGGCCCATTGGGTCTCTTTTTTTGGCCCAAAGGTGCCTCGGTTTTCGTGCCACGCGTAAAAGTCGGTACAAAATTTAATTCGGGTCCAGTTTTTCATAAGAAAACTAGTTCGAGTGCGAAAACCAGCGCGAAAATGAGTGATTTTCAGCTTCTTTTTGTAAAATAAGAAAAACATACTGACTCGTTGTAAAATTCCAAAATATTTTCACGGATTGCTTAGAACATGTCATATAAGTGTTTTATAAATATTTTTTGGCTTAACGGATGCTACAATGCTCGCTTTGATATTAACGATTGCGTTTAAGCTTATAGCGTATCGATAAACGAAACCTTTTTCGTTTAAAGAGTTTTAAACGTACTGGGGCCTAAATATCAATATGTTAACCTCTATATTATATCTATAACTCGTATATGACCCCTCAGTATGTATACGGGTCATAATTAGTATCGGTCGGTTACTCGTTTAAGCACTACGAATTAACCGATTTATCGTTTACTTGTTACGTAGTGAATATAGTATACCTCGTTTTGTCACGAATGTCACATTCTCCCACCATTAAGAAATTTCGTCCTCGAAATTTAATGTGTCATCGGTTTTCTTTTTAGGGAACAGGTGTGGGTATTTCTTTCGGAATTCGTCCTTTCGTTCCGAAGTATATTCGGGTCCTTGTTTTGAATTCCATCGAACTTTTACCAGAGATATTTTGTTGTGTCGTAACTGTTTGGTTTTCCCGTCCACAATTTCTACCGGTTCCTCTACGAATTTGAGCTTTTCATTGATCTGAACATCTTCCAGTGGTACTATTGTCGTTTCATCTGTCAAACACTTTTTCAGATTCGATACATGAAACACGTCGTGAATAGTGCTTAGTTCTTAGGGTAGTTTTAATCGGTAAGTTACGGGACCAATTTTTGCAATAATCTCAAAAAGGTCCGATGTATCTCGGGGCTAGTTTACCAGTCTTTCCAAATCTTATAACACCTTTCCACGGCGATACTTTTAAAAACACCTTATCACCTATTTCAAAAGATAACGGTTTCTGCGAACATCGGCTTAACTCTTTTGTCGGTCGCGGGCAGCTTTCAATTTTTGCTTAATCTGATGAATCTTATCGGTGGTTTCCTGAATTAAATCTGACCTTGAAATTTTGGTATCACCCACTTCCGTCCAACATAGTGGTGACCTACATTTTCGCTCGTATAAGGCTTCATAAGGTGCTGCTTGTATACTACTGTGATAACTGTTATTGTAAGAGAATTCAATGAGCGGGAGTTGTTAATCCCAATTCCCTTTGAAGTCCAGTACACAAGAACGAAGTAAATCTTCTAAGGTTTGAATGGTTCGTTCGGATTGACCATCGGTTTGGGGATGGTAAGCCGTACTTAGGTCGATTCGGGTTCCCAAGGCCTCTTGTACTGCTTGCCAGAAATGTGAAATAAAGTGACTGTCTCGATCTGAAATAATCGAAAGAGGTACTCCGTGTCGGGATACAATTTCATCGATGTAAATTTGAGCGAGTTTTTCGGTGGTGTAGTTGTTACGGATGGGAATAAAGTGTGCGGATTTGGTTAATCGGTCAACGATTACCCAGATAGCATTGTGTCCTCGGGAGGTTTTAGGAAGGTGCGTCACAAAGTCCATAGTAATTTGTTCCCATTTCCATTGTGGGATTTCGGGTTGTTCTAACATTCCCGAAGGTTTTTGATATTCGGCTTTAACTCTTGCACACGTTGCACATTTACTTACATACACGGCTATATCCTTTTTCATGCCTGGCCACCAGTAAAATTCTTTAACATCCTTATACATCTTGTCAGTACCTGGATGAATAGAATATTTGGACTTATGTGCTTCATCAAGAATCAACTTTCGGAGTTTATGAAGTGTTGGAATCCATACCCGGTTTTTGTAATAATATACTTCATCAATTTTCTTCTCAAAATTCCTTTCATTCCCATGGAGTTCTTCTTTTTCTAACTGATCTGCCTTCAAAGCCTCATCTTGTGCAACACGAACTTGTTCGGTTAGGCTACTTTGAACAATCATACCGAGTGCTCGTACCCTTAATGGTTTGACTCTGTCTTTTCGGCTTAAAGAATCAGCTACTACGTTTGCCTTACCCGGATGGTATTTAATCTCACAATCATAATCATTTAACAGTTCTACCCATCTCCTTTGTCTCTTGTTTAGCTCTTTCTGATCAAATATGTGTTGTAGGCTTTTGTGATCAGTATAGATAGTACATTTTGTGCCGTACAAGTAGTGTCTCCAGATCTTCAATGCAAAAATAACCGCTACCAATTCCAAATCGTGGGTTGTATAGTTCTTCTCGTGTATCTTTAATTGTCGGGAGGCATATGCTATAACTTTCTTTCCTTGCATCAGTACGCATCCTAAACCTTTACGAGACGCGTCACAATATACCACCAATTCATCAGTTCCATCTGGAAGGCTTAATATTGGAGCCTCACATAACTTCTGTTTTAACGTTTGGAAGGTCATTTCTTGTTCTTCTCCCCATTCATACGCTCGATCTTTTTGAGTTAGGAGGATTAGAGGTTGGGCAATACTTGAAAAGTTTTTAATGAATCTTCTATAATACCCGGCTAGTCCTAAGAATTGGCGAATTTCTCTTGGTGACTTAGGCACTTGGCAATTTTAAATAGCCTCAATTTTACTTGGGTCTACTTGGATCCCTTGATGGTTAACAATGTGCCCCAAAAACTGTACTTCTTGTAGCCAAAATTCACATTTGGACAACTTTGCGTATAACTTCTCTTGCCTCAATAATTCTAAGATTTCCCGCAAATGTTGTTCGTGTTCCTCCTTACTTCTCGAATATATCAAAATGTCTTCGATAAACACTATCACGAACTTGTCAAGGTAAGGTTTGCAAACTCGGTTCATGAGGTCCATAAACACTGCAGGTGCATTTGTCAACCCAAACGGCATAACCAAAAATTCATAGTGACCATACCGAGTTCGGAAAGCTGTTTTTGGTACGTCTTCTTCCTGAATTCTTACTTGATGATAACCAGATCTAAGATTAATTTTTGAAAAATACTTCGCACCCTGGAGCTGGTCAAACAAGTCATCAATTCCAGGTAAGGGGTATCTATTCTTTATAGTCACTTTATTCAATTCCCGATACTCAATACACATTCGAAAACTCCCATCTTTCTTCTTTACAAATAACACCGGTGCTCCCCACGGTGAGTAACTAGGTCGGATAAAACTCCTGTCTAACAATTCTTGCAATTGGTTGGATAGTTCTTGCATTTCAGAAGGTGCAAGTCGGTAAGGTGCCTTAGCAATGGGGGCTGCTCCCGGTATCAAATCAATACGGAATTCCACTTGTCGGGTCGGTGGTAAACCAGGCAACTCATCGGGGAATACATCTGAATACTCGTGTACCACTGGGATGTCTTCCATTCGTTTTTCCTCGGGTTCCTTAACTGTTACACTCGCCAAGTATATAGTACAACCTTGGCATAAATATCTCAATGCCTTAAGTTGGGATACGAGAGGCAGTACCGTACCAGATTTCTCACCTTGAACAGTCATAGCCTCATCATTCGGAAGAGGTATCCTAACAGTCTTATCCTTATAGACAATTTCAGCTTTATACTTAGATAGCCAGTCCATACCGACTATAACATCGAAACTTCCCAATTCCACTGGAAGTAAATCAATAAGGAATGGGTGGTCGTTTAGGATGAGGGAACAGTTTCGTACTATTCGGTTAACAAGTATAGACTTACCGTTAGCGAGTTCTATAGTATATGGTTTTGTTAGTTCACTAACCGACATATTTTCTAAAGGTAAGAAGTTAATAGATACGAAACTTCTATCGGCGCCCGTATCAAACAAAACTGAAGCATACTGACCGGAAACTAAGAATGTACCGTCACCACATTCGGATCATGACGCACTTCACCCGATCCTAATACAAACACGCGTCCCCTAGCTGCGTTAGAGGTTGATTCTTGTGCTTGGTTCTGCCTTCTCGCTGCACCCTGGTTCAGATTGGGGCAGTATCTCCGAAAGTGTTCCGTACTGCCACATTCATAGCAGGCACGGAGGTTCGTGGTAGGTGGGGTTTGTTGGTTGAGTTGTGGGCGGGTTGGTTGAGGTCGAGGTAGTTGAGTTGATTGCGGTGGACGGTTAACAGTGTTGGTGGGGGTTCTACATTTGGGGGCATAGTGTCCCGTTCTTCCACACTTCTGACAAATGATCGGTTTGCAATCATCCACATGATGAAAGTTACATCTTCTGCACTTCGCTAACGTTCCTTTATAGGTCTCTTGTTTTTCATTAGAACTGGTCATGGCATAACTTCGAGTATTCGGACGGGCCCGTTTGTTTTGAGGGTTTCCTTGCATCCTTGTCCCATAATCAGTTCGTTTTAAACTTGTTGTTTCACCTGGCATCCTTATCACTCCACTTCTCATCAGATCAAAAGTAACGACACCCGTTTGAGATACAGCACTTTCTAATGTTGGGTGGGCTACTGAATTCACTATACTTCTCACAGTAGGGGTCAGTCCCCAGATATAACGTTCAATTCGCTTAGCTTCCGGTGTAACTAACCACGGAACTAAGCGGGACAGTTCGTTAAAATGATTCGTGTATCCCACATGGTCCGCTCCTTTCATTTCCAGATTCCATAACTCGTGTTCCAACCTTTGAATCTCACGTTTAGGACAAAAATGCTCTAGCATGAGGGTTTTTAATTCAGTCCATGACATACGATTAATAGCATCTTGTCCCCTTATTTGGACTACCGTATTCCACCACATCAGCGCTTGGTCTAGAAACATACTGGTAGAAAATCTGACCACGCGGTTCGGTGGACACTTACTGATATTAATTACTGATTCGGTCTTTTCTATCCATTTGACCAGCCCGCTAGGTCCTTCAATACCCTTAAACTCAATCGGTTTACATGATGTAAATTGTTTGTATGCGTACTCCTGACGTGGAGGTTCGGGATTATTACGATCATTACCAGTATTTGGTTGAGTGTTATTATTAACAGTTGGGTTGATAACCGGTACGGGGTTTGGATTCGTGACATTATTTGGGTTCGAAACGATTTCAGGGTTCCCAACAACATTAACAGTCGGGCGAGTATTATTAGTGTTTATAACATTATCAGTATTCACCGGGGTAGTAACACCCGGGGCTACATTAGCATTTGGCGGAGGTGTATTAACAGTGACCGGAGTGGTGCTCGTAGGTTGAGTAACAGTATTGTTGGCACGTATGCCTGCAGTGACTTGTGCTACAATTGTTGGTATCACTGCTTGCAATTGTCGAGCAATCATTTCGGTCACTTCCGCCTCGGATAAAGGGTTTGCTTTCTTCGGGGCCATTCTATAAAATAATCAATTATATAATAATTAATATCGTTTCACTATAACCAGCACAACTTTACGATATTACAATTTCACAACACACAACTATGCCAAAGAAAACACATTTGTATTAATTATAATCATTACTGTACATATGCATTCAAAATTAGCGCATAGGCTTAACCTGGTATAGGCCAGCGCTTATATATGTGTATCAAAATTTGTCGCTAAGTGACATATATACTTAACCCGATAAGGGCCAGTGCTTGTAATAGTACCAAACTGTAAACAACTCCCAAGCCAGCCCAACATGTTGTTACAAATTGCTGCCTGGGAAGTCAAAAGACTATGTACAACCAACTATACTGTTCAATCCTATTTATCCATACGTACAAGATAAACCAACCAAGCAAGAACAGCTATCACAGCTACCAAGATCGCCCTATCGATCCAAAGATGAGATTCAATCTGCTCCATTCGCCATCGGTGACCAACATTCATTCTCCTCACATCCCTCATATTTTGATGTAGGTACCAAACATCTTCCTGAGTTTCTTGTTTGAATTGATTAAGGTTATTTATTGAGTGTGATTGTTCTACGATCTGATCAGTTGCTAAACCTAACCATGCGGAATCAGACATAAGAGGTGGCTCCGGTATCGGTGCAGGTAGACCCCAAGTAGGAATAGGTATCTCAGTGACCTGGACACGTGATGTTTCTCCCCTATGGTACGTAGATCGAGGTGGGGGAGAGGTGTGCTCAGGTGGGCGCACTGAAATACGAGCGGTCTGACGGTTTCTAATAGTGGGTGGGGGTACTGATGTATACTGTACAGGTGGAGTAGGGGATCTGGGTGCTCTAATCGGTGAATGATAAGCACTAGTCGCTCCAGCCTCTAGCCTAGGTGTTTCCCTAAGAGGGTAACTATCGCACCTGTAGCCCGATAAGTCAGGCTGGTCGGTCGGCACCTCATGTGGCACTACAGAGTCCCCTAAACTCTCACTCATCTCTTCTTCCGATTCTTCCCCCGTTTCCTCTTCAGGGTCCTCATCTTCTTCAGGTAAAGCTGGTACCGCAATAGATAAACGATCAGCAGACCTCGACATGTTCCTGCACAATGGTTAGTAATAAGAATAATATTTCATAATAGTATTAATCTTAATAAAATACATGCAGGTATTTATACACATAAGCACAAATAATCGTTTATATACATAGATATTTATTTATTATTATATTTTATACACATATGTTGCTGTTTTTACCTATTCGATTGTTTATTGACTTCTTCTCGAATTCCCTCGTACAAACAAGTCCGTTATTACGTTCCGGACCATAATAACCCACTTGTCCATTCGCGTTCATCACGAGAATCATCAGTGTATATTATTTAATATTATTTCATTCCCAGAGTTAATCGAGCCCACGGTTATCTTAGAGTATCCTAAGGGACATCCTAATTCTTTATAACCAATGGCTCTGATACCAACTTCTGTCACACCCCGACTAGGTAGTTGCGAAAGCGTAAAACGGGAATGTAACAGATAATACTGGTATCAACAACATTGTTTATAAAGAAATTCACAAACTAATTTACATCATATTTACATGGGTTGGTACTATGTTTACAAACTAGATGAGAATCACATAACCGGTTTACGAGCTTCTTATTCAATATTATATATCTGCGTCTATTCACAGCTATTCAACTTCATTCCTAACACCAAGAACGTAAGCAAATCATTCCACCTTTGCTTTACCTGAAAAGCATGTTAAAACGGGTCAACTACGTCTAGTTGGTGAGTTTCAAGTTTCACGAGTATCAACGAAATCAGTATACGAGTTCGTAAAGTTTACAGTGTGTATGTATACATGTATGTGTATGATGTATTATACTAAGCCACAAGTGAAACCGAAACGAGCTAAAACACATGGCCACCCCTGCCCATGCACTCCCGTTGGAATTTAACAGCCACTTTGCCCCAAGTATGTACTATGTCTAACACCACATAGCAGTATGTAACAAGTTTAAATGACAATGTGCAACTGGGTTAACATGTTCTGGCATACCCCACCGACTCTGTCAGTTGGGTTTGTCAAACCGATAGTACTATCCACACGTCACCGGCACGAAGTTAATCACTTGTGTTTGTAAGGACTTTCAAGTGTTAGTACTTAGATAATTCACATCATCACATGTTTTCAAGTATATAAATATATGTAAACATGCTTTCCACCCCAAAAGTTCATTACACAGTTTAGAAAGTGGGGGTCGTGAAACTCACCTTATCGTAGTTCGCACAGAAATTATGTATCAATAGGTCAGGTGCCTCGCTTATAGCCTGATTCCTATAAACGGTATCGTATCGTTAATACTAGTACAATGTTTAGGCTAAATCGGGCTGTATAACTAATCTGGGTATAGCTGTTAGGCCCAGAACATGACCATAGTCTTAGATTATGACGTTGTATACTATGAAATGATTAAAACTGGATTTGGCTCAGTTTCACCGTTTCCCGAGCCTAGCCAAGTTGATCGTTTATGCGTTTCGGGATTAGGTAAGATCACATAAACTTAAGTAAATATATTGATTGATAAAATGATTTGATTTATGAAAGAATTTTAAGGTTTCGGTATCTGGTTTGATCGCAGGGTTCGTTTCCGTTTTCACACGGGTTTGATTATACAAAACGCGTACAATCCACCCGAATTGTCCGGAATTCTCGTAAAAAGTCCGTTTTTATTAATTTCATTCAAAATTATGATATTTGACCACTTTTGACATTTTGACATACCAGTCAGTCCGTTAAACACAAAACTGCCGGTTTCGTTAAAACAATTATAATTTAAATCTTTGATTAATTATAACTAAATATGTACTTATATATAAATTATGTAAATTTTTGTAAAAATACATTAAAATATGGAGAATTTTATAAAAATATTTTAAGAAATTTTATGATTAATTATTTATTTATAAAAATTCATTTAATAGGTTATAATCGTGTAATAAATGGACCGTTTATATCAAACGACCTCCGAAAAATCCGATAATTTTTTCAAATAGCCTCAGTGTTATTAAATAGCCCCTGAAAAATCTCCAGAACCTAACTCTTTTGACAAAATGCTTTTTTGTGCGTTTTTCGGCTGTTAAAATTCGGTTAATTCATAACTGCATAAACCATACTTAGGCATTTCCAATGATCCCCAAACTTTACCAGTGATCTTACCATCAAATATTAATCACCAAAACCAAATTTCATAATTTTTCAATATGTTTAGCTATTTTTCCCAAATAAACGCTCATAAAAGGAAATAAATTCACCAAATATTCTCCGTTTATCAAAAAATTACCAAATTTGAACAGGGACTCATTTAAATGATCCCTAATTTCCCTGAAAATTTTCATAAGCTAAAAACAAGCACGTCACAACCTAATACTAAACAGCCCTTAAACGAGTGTTACAGGTTTACCTTGTCGGTTTTCGATGAGTTTTGCTAGCTTAAACGACTTTCCGGGTCTCGGGTTGCAAACTCAGTGTATCTAAATATCATATAACATCAAACCAAGCATAAATCATCCATGTGACAACCTTGATAGTTAGGGTTTCGGTTTTGGGTTCAAACCGAACTTTCAAACCGTAAAAACGTTGTATTCATGTTCTAATCCGCGTTTTTGACAAAAAAAAGTATATGTTCCTGGTTTGTAAACATGTTTAACATCAAAACATAATTTTACCTGATTTTTATGGTTTTTGAATGGTTAAACATGTTTAAAACTAATCAAGAACTAATTTTTCATGTTTAAACTAAGTTAATTAAGTATGAAACCAATGAAAATTAGAGGGTTTACCTAAAAAACTTGGCTGAAAACTTGAAGAACACAGCTGAGACGTTTCTAGGATGTATTTGGAATAACTAATATGTTTAAGGCATAGCTTATTTAACAAGCTATACAAAGGGGGTCCATCCCTCTTTCTTGTGGCCGCAAATATAAAGGCCCATTGGACCTCTTTTTTGGCCCAATGGTGTCTCGGTTTTCGTGCCACGCATAAAATTCGGTCCAAAATTTAATTCGGGTCCGGTTTTTCATAAGAAAACTAGTTCGAGTGCGAAAACCAGCGCGAAAACGAGTGTTTTTCAGCTTCTTTTTGTAAAATAAGAAAAACATACCGACTCGTTGTAAAATTCCAAAATATTTTCACGGATTGCTTAGAACATGTCATATAAGTGTTTTATAAATCTTTTTTGGCTTAACGGATGCTACAATGCTCGCTTTGATATTAACGATTGCGTTTAAGCTTATAGCGTATCGATAAACGAAACCTTTTTCGTTTAAAGAGTTTTTAAACGTACTGGGGCCTAAATATCAATATGTTAACCTCTATATTATATCTATAACTCGTATATGACCCCTCAGTATGTATACGGGTCATAATTAGTATCGGTCGGTTACTCGTTTAAGCACTACGAATTAACCGATTTATCGTTTACTTGTTACGTAGTGAATATAGTATACCTCGTTTTGTCACGAATGTCACATCCCTACATTCGCAGATACTTTTAGGGTCTGTTCCCTATATTCACAGATATTATTAGGGTATGTTCCCTTTTAACCTACCTTCCATCTGTCATATAACCCTACATACCTTTTGGTATATAATCATACTTTCGTACATACTCATTTCACTACGTACTTTTATAAATACATATTTCATACAAGACATACTACTTATTACTTTCCCTGTTGATACTTGCAATATCCGAAGATCGTTCATGCACCGACAAGCATTCATTCATAACAATCATACACACAATCATATCAATCATTATGGCATACACTTACAATTTAAGGTAAGTGTATTAACGTTCACTTTGAGTATGCACACAGCCCCGAAATCATAACAAGGAAGTGGGGCTAGACACTCACATGCGTTCTGTTACGTTCACCATTAATGGTTATTCCTTTATTTAGCCATGCGCGACTAACTGTATAACAATTACGCGTATCAATTAACTATCACTACCAATATCGCGTTTCTAGTTTAATTATAACTCTCAAAGAACAGGGGTTCGGGGGCAGCGCCCCTGGCAGTGGGGCGGGGTCCAAGGGGCAGAGCCACTGGCTTGGGTTAAGCTGCCATGTCAGCTTGGAAAAATTTTATTTTTATTAACTGTTCTTAACAAAATTTCCATTAGAATTCTATAATAATATTTTATTGTTAATTCGTTAACCCTTTAAGGTATGTTTCATTAATTTAATAAAGTCTAAGGGCTTCTATGTAATTAAATCATTCTTTCTAAGTTCAGGGGCCTTTCTGTCATTCTTTCAAATTCTAATTCGTTATCCAGTTCTTTAACGAATGGGGATTCTTCTTAACGAACGGGTCTTTCATAACAAATGAACGTTTATAACGAATGAACTATTATAACGAATGAACCTTCATAGAGAAAGGGTCTTTTATAACGAACTGCCTAGCGAATGAGCCTAACGAATGAGGGATCATTCGTTAGTTCTTTGTAACGAATCGCTTAACAAATAAGTTAACGAATGTGGCTAATTCGTTATTCTTCCTTAACGAACTGGCATAGCGAATGAGCCTATGAATGAGGGCTCATTCGTTAGTTTTCCATAACGAATTACATAGCGAATTCGTTACACGCGCCTAGGGTTAGGTCTGAAACATTCTCTGACATTCTGACATTCCCCAACATTCCTTTAACGCTGGGGCCGTGTTTCCGGCGCCGTCATTGCTGGAAAACCTGGATCTCGCCGGAAAAGCGAGACCTCACTCGTTTTCCACCGTTTTTGACCGTTTTTTGTCCCGTTCGATCCGGATCCGAGCTAGGGTGACCCTTAAGCTCATCTTTTAATCGGTTTATACCCGATTTCATCCGGATCTCGTGACTTTAACGGTTTAGGGTGTCGGCTCGTCATTTCGCGACTAGATCTAACGGGTTTGGATCCATACAATATCATACTATCATTACCTCGGATCGATGCTCGGTTTCTTCTTGCTATAACGGCTAGAGAGGGAGAGAGAAAGATGAGAGAGAGAGAGAGAGCTTAAGTGTGTGTTTTGGGTGATGTATGGAGTGGGTGGAAATGAATGGATTATGGGTTAATTATGTATGGTATATATATCATGGGCTTAAGCCCATGGTCTTACTTCCTTTTTAACCCAAGTCCATTATCCATATTTATTTAACCCAACACAAGCCCATCTCATAATCACTAATATTATTATTTTATTTTTATTAACCGAATCAGGAAACGAGAAACGGGATGTTGCAACTCTTCTTCAACATCATCTTCTTCATGTGTCACATCAACTGATTGAGGAGGCTTCAATGCAGTTGACTGGAGCTTCTCTTGGAAAGTCTTAAAACTTTTAACTTGTTCAGCATAGGTACTGAGTGTTGTACCTGGTGTTCAGTCTCTATATGTTGTGGTGGAGAACTATCAGACTCATCATAATAAAAAATGGTTTCAAAGGAAGTTGTGGGCCTTTGAAACGGAACCAGATGTTCCTCAACGTGGCACTAGTAGCAGCAGCAGCCTTAGTTTCAGCAAACTTTCCAAACTTTACCAACTGATGTAGTTCCCGATAGACTATCTTGGCTCCTTTTCTCGATTGCTTCATCAACCCAAAAATATTGAGACCATAGCTTTCAAATCTAGCGTTTCTATAGATCAACTCAAGTCAGGATAATGAGATTCGAAAATCATCTGTAAAAATCTCGGGTACATTAAGAACATCTCTTTCTTCTTCCCTTTAAGGTTGCTTATCATTTCATCAGACACGAACTTGGAATAATTGTAGTTCCAATCCATGATCAAAGCAACTATGGAAGACATTTGTGTATGACTAATGTCATCAGAACCCCCTTTTCGTCCTAGACACACGTGAAGAAAGTGTGAATCAAGAACCTCTAGTACATATGAAATAACTTCTTAATGGCTGGAGGGTAGGTTCTCTCGTATCCTATTCTTTGCATGATTTCCGACACTGCCTTAGTAGAGCATTCTGTAAGGTAATCAGGTTGATCTCCGAACAGCAACACATCACGAATGATAGCCTAATAGATGATAATAGGCTTCTTATGGATCTTTGAATAAATAATAACTCCCCCAGCACCTCTTTAATTAATGGAAGCATGGTTCCAGAAATCAGTCACCATCTTCTTACAAATAACGAGATTCTCGTAAAGCGTGAGAAATCATGCACGTGTTTAGCTCCACTATCATTGATTTGAACTCCTTGTGAGCTAGAGGAGGATCAAAAAGGCATCCAGGAATATTATGTGTGTCTAAAAACTTCAAAGGTGCTTGATCAGCCATGACTGCAACAAACGAGTCAAGTTCGAGATATTTTCACTTAAATACATAATTAGTTATCTTTTAAATTTATATCTTGTAAAATGGACAACTTGATTATAGAATAGGGACCAAAAATATAAATATTGAAAATATAAACCCCTTTCTATAAATTTGTCCAAATAATAATAATAATAATAATAATTTGACAAAAGGAGTTTTCTATCCCAAAATTTGAGTTTTCGGTCCAAAATAGATGATTTTGGTCAAAAAAAAAAGTTTTCGGTCAACAAAACTGTTCACAACGACCCTTGACAGCCTAGAACACAAGTTCTCGGGTAACCAGATGGGTTCTCGGCCCAAGTTTGACCTAGAACCCTTGAGATCTCAGGGGTTCTCTGGTTGACCATGCACCCGAGATCTCTAAAGATCTCTGGCCTTACAACCTTTGGGTTCCATCTTGAATTTCGAGTCATCTTCCCGAAAACCAATCCTCCATTAACGTTGAAACCTGCAACTCAAGATAAACTTATAACAAAATCGAACACATCATAATCATCCATCACAAACACGCTTCACAATCCAATATCACAATTCAATCAACCATTTAAACAAATAATACTCGTAAAATCCATAGATTGATTAGCAGTGACTCGAGAACAATTTTATCAATGTTTCATACACCTTTAGAAAATTTCAACAACTAGATTATCAAGTACAAAGACGATGTATGCAGAGATAGTTTGAGATTAGAAGAAAGAAAAGTATTATGCGGATTTGAGTGTGATAAACAATAAAGCACACATAACTTGCTTTATAAACTTCAAAAGGAAGATCTACATTACGACCGGCCGATATACTTGTTTTTGGGTGGGTAGGGGGAAAACACGCTCGTGTCGACCTCACAGGAGTGTCCCCTCTTGTTGGGATTAGGAACACTGGATTTGTAGCAGGCCAGGCAGCATTGAAGGCGGCATCGGGCAAGGTTGCTAAACACGAGAGAGCTTGTTTGGAGAATCAACACGTGTTTATCCCCTTCGCTTTTGACACTTTTGGTTTCTTAGCTCCGGATGCCGTGGACCTTTTGAATAGGGTTCAGAAAGTTGTGTATAGTAACGTATCAGCCCATAAGAATCAAAACTTTGTTTTTAGTCGGATTGGGTTTGCTATCCAAAAGGGGGTTGCGGCGCAGCTTGTTGCCCGCTTACCTGCCACTTCATTGTAAATCGTTTGGATGTTTCTATGAAATATAAAAGGAGCGTTAAAAAAAAACTTTAAAAATCCTTGGATATGGGCCAAAAACTAGATGGGCCAAGAACTCAAGCTTTTACAAACCATTTGGGCCAAACCCTTTGGGCCGAAAACACTTTTAAGTTATATCAAGTCTCTTGGGCTAGAACACAAGTCAGATCCATGATTAAAAAGCGATTCCTTAACGCATTTGTTTCGACGAGAGTAAACATGAGGGAAAATAAAAGACGTATAGAAAATAAATGAAAATGAAAATAAAAGAAAATCACAGCACAAAAATTACCACCCGGCCTTCAGTAGTTCTAACATATTGTGGGCTCAACTTTCATTTTCATTTAATGAGCAAATTTTTATGAAAAGATCCCAACATGAAATCATATTGATTAAGATGCTTTCACAATGATTCATTTTCAGCATTACTATGACAAAGAGAACAGGTTGATAGCATGCATTTAGATGCTTAGCATGATTTTCATTGCATCAGCGATATGCTTAGATTCAATTTGGCATAAAGCTTAGATGGACATCACTTATGGACCTATGCTGCCTCTTATATCTTCTCAAAGCGTATTTGGCTTTCCCCAGATCACCCCAATTTGACTCCAACCCCCTATTACTCGATCAAAAGATTTTTACTATACAAACAAAAATTTTAAGCTTTAAGGTTGAACGTTGGACTTACAGGCCTTACATTCGGAGTGTTTAGGACTTGAATGCCCCACCCCTGTAGTTCTAGTTTGACCCTTTAAACTTTAAAACAATTTTAATCTCAATATTATATAATATTATAATAATAATTGTTTTTAAAACAATAACTAAGAAACATAATATTTTTGGTGATCAAGACGCTAACGGGCTTGTGGATGACTGGGTAATTGCTTTTCTTTCTGCCTATCATTCGGAGAGATGTATCTTGAGTCATGTATAAATCTTCAAAATGACCCTCCACAGTAAATTTAGCATATTTAGTTTATATCACTTCAAACTTTTACACATCATGGAAAGCTACCATACAAATCAATGATTGTTCAAAAGCCTTTTAAGTCTAGTAACTTCACACGTTAGGCACACAAAAACAACTTATCTATCATTTTATAAAGGTTGGATCAAATTTTCATTTGAAAACATTTTGAGCTTCTATAAAGCTTGTAACTGAATAAACATATCTCTTCCCATGTAGAAAAAGAACCAAAGGTCAAAAACAATATTTTGAATTTTTTCAATTTATAAAAACACACGCACACCTTTTTTATTTTGTTTTTTAAAAGAAAACACGCACACTCTTTTTGTAATTTTTGGATTCCCACCCCCTAAATTTGTGCAAAAATTCTAACAAAAAAGAAAAAAAATTTATGTACAAATTTAACCTCAAAAGAACTCAATCGTCGAAACGTAGTATTTTAAGAAATCCTACAAGAACATTAAATCTGGCTGTTCCGACCGGTTTCGTAAATAAGTCCGCCATATTATTATAAGTGTGAACTTGTTCAAGATGAATTAATTTTCGGTCGTAACAGTCACGAATAAAATGAATTTTGATGTCAATATGCTTGGTTTTAGAGTGCTAAACAAGATTTTTAACAATAGCAATAGCAACATCATTATCACAAAAGATTGGAGTGTCAAGAAATTCCAAACCGTAATCCAGCAATTGGTTTTGCATCCAGATAACCTGTGAACAACAGGCACAGGCAGAGGCAGCAACGTACTCAGCCTTAGCAGTGGATGTGGATACCGTTTGTTGTTTCTTGCATTGCCATGAAATGAGTCGATCACCCAAGAATTGACATCCAACGGACGTAGATTTCCTGTCAATATCATCACCTCCATAATTGCTGTCAGCAAAAGCATATAAATCAAATTCCGAGTTTTAGGGATACCAAAGTCCTAGCTTCGGTTGCCCTTTCAAATATCTAAAAATACGTTTAGGATTATCCTGGAAGTGTGTGTATTGATAGACTACAAACATGATGTCGGGGTGACTAGCGGTGAAAAACATCAGGGATACAATCATTGATCGATAGTATGTTTGATCTATGGAATTCCCTTCAGGATCAGATGAAAGAAGTGGTCTTTCAGCCATAGGAGTCGCCACACTCTTAGAATCTTGGAATTCGAATTTCGCCAACATGTCCTTGACATATTTCCCTTGGTGTGGCAAAATTCCCGTTGAACTCTGACGAACCTGTAATCCGAGAAATGTCGTCATCTCCCCCAATGAACTCATCTCGAATATATTCTTCATTATATTCAGAACATAGAGAAATACTGGTGGAGCCGAAAATGATATCGTCCACATAAATCTGAACCAAGATCAGATCTTTCCCAACAGTTTTGAGGAACAAAGTCTGATCGATAGTCCCTCTCTTGTACCCATGCCCCAGTAGATGAGCCGTCAAAGTTGCATACCATGCCCGAGGAGCTTGATGAAGACCATAGAGAGCTTTGTCTAATTTGTAGACGTGAGTAGGATGTTTTGAATCAACAAAACCCGGTGGTTGGTCCACATAAATCTCCTCCTTTACTTCTCTATATAGAAACCCTGTTTTAACATCCATTTGATAAACTGTGAACCCCATGTAGGAAGCATATGCCAAGAAAATCTGAATGGCCTCAAGACGATCCACCGGTGTAAGGCCCCGTCCCTGGTAGCCCTACTTTAGCGTCGGATTTACTCATAAACACAGTTCTTACAATCATAGTTAATTAAAACTTTCGCAGAAACGTTAACTTAAAGCATTCGTTACAAAACATTAAATCTTTTCTTTGATACCATATCACAAAACATTATATTTTAAACATCATTTCTTCCATCTTGAAATGCCAACCGTTCAATCCATGCCATGCGCCATCCTCATGCTAGCTCTTCAATCCAATCACTCGCGTGCATACTAAAAGTCAGCTACGCTGAGTGAGTTCTTGTTAATCGAGCAACTTATCATACAACCACTACATGCATTATATACGTATCCGAAGACACAAAGCACAATATCTGACCTGCTCACCTTACCACTTAACCTCTTATTTACCCCTACAGCTTAGCCACTTTAATAACGAATAACGTTATGCCACTTTGCCACTTTGATAACGAATAACGTTATGCCACTTTGCCACTTTAATAACGAAGTCACGCATAGGCTTACCCTACCACGTACTATCGTCATGCCACTAACACCCTTACTAGACCCATGCTACTTCTATCACGCCCTACCTCTACTTGTCTACAACACACTTTATATCATTACATCATTTACATATTAAATAAGTTATATCACAACATTTACACACACTAATAACCACTTGGGGATCATTACTGAATGACGGTACGTGCAATATCCGAAGATCGTTCGCACACCGACTAACGTTACCTTCCCTGCCTGCACGTGCAATATCCGAAGATCGTTCACGTTCCGAAAAGCTTTCATTCTCATTCAAGACATATATAGCTAACATATAAATCATACATGGAATACACTTACCAATTAAAGTAAGTGTATTAACTATCACATCAAGTATGCACACAGCCCCGAAAACATAACAAGGAATGAGGCTAGAAACTCACCTGGATCCTGTTTCTTTCTCCGTTAATCGTTATCCCTTTCTTTAACTGAGCCCGACTAACTGTTAAATATGTATATATATATGTGTGTGTTAATTACCGTGTAATTAATTAAGTTGGTATTTTAGTTAACCAACGTATTTTCTAAGTTGGGCTTGTTTGTTAGTTTAGAAAAGGGCTTAACAACTTGTGGACTTTAATTTAGACCAGGCCCAACTGTCCAGTAAAGCACCTGGACCCGACTGGGTTCAGGCCCAAACCCAACAGAAATGGGATGGCTGAGAACTCCAGGCAGAGAACCCATGTTGACCGAGAACTCCTTGGTTTGACCGAGAACGCCCAGGTTTGACCGAGAATGCCCAGGTTTGACCGAGAACACCCAGGTTTGACCGAGAACGCTCTGGTTTGATGCTTTCAGCTTGATTTCCTAACTTAACGCCCTTAACCCAGCTTTAGGTACCCATTTCATTAATCTCTACAACCTTTTCTACCATTCATAATCATTTTGCACCCACTATTTGTTCATCACCAAGATCTAGCCCCCTTTTTAGTATAAAGTTTAAACCTTTATGGATTTAAAACATTCCAGGCTAGATCTAGGGTTTCCTTCATGAACCGCATCTAACCGTGAGTTTATTAAGTTCATTTTAATCATCAAGTTTGCATTTTTATGAAACATCTAGGCCCGATCTACTCTAGGGTCAAGTTTCATGGCAAACCGTTCACGAAAATGTAACCATTAACGTAAAGAACATACCTTTTTATGCTTCTAGATTACGGCTAGCTTGATATCTTGAACTTGTTATCTTGCTTGTATGATCGAAGATCTAACGTTAATATGATCGGTTTTCGGGGTTGGATGGTGGCCAGCGGCTAAGGAGATGTTGTTTGGCTTAAGTGTGTGTTTTAAGGTGTGTAGGGAATATTATGGATAAGATGGATGGAAATGGAAAGATTTAGGGTTTAAGGGGTATTTATACTACCTTAAGCCCATGTACCTAAGGCCCATCTTTCCTTTTTGGTCCATACTTAACTCCATATAATTAGCCAACTTGAACCATCTTTATTATTTTATTACATCTCCACTAACTCAAGTAAGCTTTTCCTTCATAAGTAAATAATATTTTACTATCATTTTTCTAGAAATTTCGGGATGTTACAACCGGAGCATACACTTTAGTGTAGTCTAAACCTTCAACCTAACAAAACCCACGAACCACAAGTCGTGCTTTGTTTCGAACTATAACCCCAGTGTCATCTTGCTTGTTACGAAAAACCTATCGTGTATCTAAATCCTTCTTCCCAACACGCAACTCAACCAATCTCCAAACCTTGAGTTTCTCAAACTGATTTAATTCTTCATGCATAGCTTCCATCCAACTTGGCTCTTGCAATGCCATTTCAATGGATTTAGGTTCAATCTGAGAGATGAAACAGGAATTTAGACAACTGTTGATGTGTCCTGTTTGACTTCTGGTTGAGACGCCTGAGTCAAAGGGACCTATGACATTTTCAATTGGATGATTCGTAGAATTCATGTCTAAATAGAATGATCGGGGACGGAACTGGTAACCAGTAGATTTGTTGGATCATCAAGGATTTCAGAGAGGGGGTTCTTCCATCCAGATGCTGCAGTATTATGCGAGTACGAGGTACTAGAAATGTACTCATTTGGTATGACATCTGGGAATAGAGTGCTACCAAAGATTTGACAAATGACACTCTTCCCATCAATTGACGAAACATCAGTCGCAGAAGTCTTAGCGGTGTGTAATTCACATACTTTAGGAGATTCTTGTGAAGACACAGTCTCAGTAACATTTTCCTGTTGACTTGCAGACAACGGCTGGGAAATATCAGATTATTTCGACGGATCTATTCCCAGCACTGGTGTCACACCCTCAATTTCCATGTGCGGGGTTTTCCAAGAGGCGCGTGACAAACCAGGATCTCAGACGTTAGTTACACCAAAAAATGTCTAAACATTATAAAAGACTTTATTGTCCCATATTTGGGAAAACCATTTCATAGTTAATTTCTTATTGTTTTAAAATGCGGAAGCGTAACATAGCAGGAAAAATCCCTGAACAAAAGCAAACAGTCTAAGGCGCAAAACACACACATGCCATAACATTATTAATTAAAAAGTTTAAAATTATGAGGCAGTGTTTATGAGTGACCATGAATGCAACTCCTATCCGTGCACTTGATATTAGCGACCTGAGAAAGACATGCTAAAACGGGTCAACACAACGACTAGTGAGTTCATAGGTTTTAGTTTAAAACAAGTTTGTCAAACAAACCATTAAGTAAGTAAACATTGTAAATGATAAGGTATAGATAATGTATGCATTAGTAATACCACTAGTTAATTAGGCTAGTAATCATGTTACATTAGTGTAAGTTCCATTGTGACCGAGGCTGACTTTTTAGTTTGTTTGCCACCCACGGATTCTAATATAAGACTAGTGCATATTGCGTTTCTAGTAAATGAAGACACCCATTGACTCCCTCTCCCGAGAGCCCCGAGGGGGTTCGTCAAATCCAGTAGTACTACCTTTCATTACCCAGCCAATGTACAATTGTTAACGGTCCAATGTGTATGGGGGACTTCGGTTTAAGTTTACTACGTACACATGAGGTATTAACAAAGTCTACTGTTAGGACATGAAATGTCACATGTATGTCCCCAGTTCTATCAGGTTGGTTCAACATGAAACCAACGATCGTGAAACCAAGTTAACGTACTGAAAATGTCAAACGAAGCTGATTCGATCGAATCAGTGACTGATTCGATCGAACCAGATCTCATTCGATCGAACCAGATCTCATTCGATCGAATGAGTCTTCGGTATATAAACGTTACTTGGGAAATTTCACAAGTAGCGAGAACAGAATACACACTCACGAACCAGCAGCCTACAGAAACTCTCTCAAGCGTTCTTCGTGTTCTTGGTCGTTTCCTCCAATCCTAGGCGTCAAACCCCTTTAGGAATCGTACCTACATGCCTGTTGATCACCACCGAATCGCCGTGTTAGAGGATTCCGCACTCTAACACGTTGCCCCGTGAATCGTTGGGAAACCGAGTCCCGAATCGGTCCTACAAAGTGGCATCAGAGCTTAAGGTTCTTGATTCACGAAAGATTCGTGGTGATATTCGTGTTTTTCTCGTGAAAATCATATATTTTGCTTGAAAAATTTTCGAAAACTAGTGTTTTTGTTCTTGGTGTTCTTATCAAAAACTCATAAAAGTCATATATTTTGGTTTTTGATCTCAAGATTTGGTGTTAAAATTCCGGGTTTTATCAAGAACATTCATCGTGTTCTTCGTTTTTAATCGTTTGATCCAATTTTGTTTGGTTGGTTAATTGTTTAAGTGTTAATACACTTAAAAGAGTCATATTTTGCTTCCAAATCAACTTGGATTCGTGTTAGTGAATTTACAACCGAAAATCTGGTCAAATCTTCTAAGTTTGGAAATTCCATAAATCCCGATCGAACTAGTCGTAGTTTTGGAACTCATTCGATCGAATAAGCTTTCTATTCGATCGAACCAGTTTGAATTTTGACCGAATCAGTTTTTCCCGCCGTGATTTGCGCCAAGTCCATTCGATCGAATCAGTTCATCCTTTCGATCGAACCTGCTTCCAGTCGATCGAACAAGTCTCATATTCGATCCACCCATTCGATCTCTTTCTTATTCGACTGCCAGAACCCTTTCGATCGAACTGGACATCCATTCGATCGAACCTGTCACCTCATTCGATCGAACAAGATCGTATTCGATCGGATAAGCTTCAGAAGACAAAAACAGAGAATCAGTCAGACATTCGATTGAATCAACACGCATTCGATCGAATAAAGAATACATTCGATCGAATCAGAACACATTCGATTAAAAGATCAAAGATTAAAGCAAAGAAGCAAACATGTCTGCCAGTTCAAGTACAAACAAAAGGATCCAATCGATCCTTGAGAGTGATTCAGAATCTGGAAGCTTCAACAAGCCTCCAAAGTTGATGGCACTCAATGAGTTTACTACCTGGAAGACAAGATTCCAGATTCATATCACAGGTGTGAATCCTGGATTATGGGAAGCGGTTCAAACAACGTGGGTGCATCCTACAAACGATGATGGTGAAAGTCTGAGCTACTTTAGGCTGTCAGAAGAACAAAAGATAGCCTTTGATGCTGAGAAGAAAGCCTTCTCCTTACTGTCTCAAGCTCTCTCCAGCGATCTCTTCCATCAGTTTAACCAGTTCACAACAGCATCAACTCTTTGGAACGCACTGGTAGAACGATGCGAAGGATCTGAGTCACTTAAAGAAATTCACGCACGGGAGCTAAAGCGTGAATTTGATTTGTTTAGTCCAGAATCCGGCGAAGACATTGAATCGTTGCTGTCAAGATTCTATCATCTTATGTCAGAGCTAAAGTCTCATAATGTCAAAACAACAGGGACTGAAAAGGTTAGATGTCTCGCTCAAGGACTCCCAACAAGCTGGAACACCTTCCTGACTGTGATGAGAAGAAGTCATCAATTGGAGACGATTCTTCTTTCTGACTTTATAAAAGAAATCAGACAGGAAGACGCTGAATTAAGAGCATCCTCCAGGAAACCCAGAGCAACATCTGACAAGTCGCTGTACATGTCAAAATCACCAATGTCAGATTCAAATGACCATGCTCCAATGAAGACTGCGTTTGTCTCCTCAATGTCAAATCAATCAAAGGGGACCGAAACGAGATCTTCTGCACCACCAACATCAAATTCCGGAAATTCAAGTTCTAACTCCGGACCCAAGTCAACTGAAAAGGCAACGTTAAACACTGAAGGCTTGGGAAAGGTAACGGTGGAAGTTGCCAAAGAACATATGGCAACGTTAGGCACAATAATTGAATCATACAGCTTAATGGTGGCTGGTAAACTTGGCAACAGTCATCTGGACAGCGATGACTATGAACAGCTAGATGAAGACGATATGGAACGCATCGACATAATGTGGGCACTTGGCAGCGCGTTCCGTAGGGCTAGAAAGTGGGCTAAGAAAACAGGCCAAGCTCTTTCAATCAACAATAAATCCAAGTTTGGTTTTGATAAAACAAAAGTTAAATGCTACAACTGTGGCGAACTTGGTCATTTTGCCAAGGAGTGCTCTAAACCAAAGAGGGAAGGTCACCAATATCCCTTCCGAACTACTTCAACTTCATCTACTCCTGCTGCAGCCGCTGCAAATGTCAACAATGAGAGACAACTGGTCCCTCAGAATCAAACAGCAGCAGACAACGCAAACATCAACAATGAAACTGCTCTTGCTGTTCAAGGTGATGAAGGCGAGTCCTGGAACTTCAGCATTAACATGGCTGACATCACCATTGTGGATGGAGACTCAGAATCTGGGTCTGATGATTCCTCAACTGATGAAGAATACATTGTCGAGGAGCCAGCTACTGAAATAAATGAAGGAGAGCATGAAGCTGAAGTGTCATCAGTGGAGATTAAGGAGGATCAAGCAAAAGAGTCAAATGTTCCTCAATCATCTCCAAGTTCAACAATTCCTGCAGAAGCTGCTACTGTTGAAGAAGTCAACGAAGTACTGTCAAAAGCAACTTCTGCATCTTTTCTGGAAAGAGCAGGGAATCTTTACTTTGCGTTCATGGCAGAGACGTCAAATGATGCCAAGGTAAGTTCTAACCCTACTACTCCCAAACCAGAAAATACCAAATGTTTAAAATGTGAAATGTCTGAACAAGAAATTCAGTCTCTGAAAGAGAGAATTGAAGATCTCGAGGCTTATAAACAAGCAGCCTCAAGATCTTTAATTGAACTGACTGACGCTCTTGCTCAAAACAAGGCTTGGAAGCAGAAAGAGTCTGCTTTTAAAGAAAAAGTTGATAGCCTTAAGCGTCAGAACAAGGAATTGGAGATATGTGTTCTAAATCAACAAGACTCTATCAACTTTCATATCAATAAAAATAATGTCTTGAAAAAGGAAATGGAGAACACAAAAGCTGATCTTGAATCATTGACTTTCAAGTTAAAAAGTTACTCCAATTCCTCTTATTTGCTAGAACACATTATCCCCGAGTTCCGGTGCAAAAAGGAAAGAGGTGTGGGATATCACAATGTCCCACCCCCAGTGCTGAACCAATTTGTGAGCACACCAGGAGCTGTGCCAGACGATGACTCAAATGTTAAAACACCCGAGGACACAGAACAAATTTCAAAGTCCAAGGGTAAAGAAGTCATTGACCCGGCTCCTGAGACCAAGCCAAAAACAAATGTTGTTGCCACAGACTTAGGTTACACAACTAAGTCAGGCCCATCCACATCTAAATCAAAGGCAACAACAAGTAATTCTCAGAAGAACAAGTTTAATCATAAATCTGAGAAAGTGCATGTGGAACATGGTACCCAGTTTGTCAAGGAGGGTAACTTTAATGAAAAACATAATTTTCCAAAACCCCCTCCCAGACAAACTTCACCCCAAAATGTCAAATCCAAGGGGTACTATGGTAACAAACAACACCAAGGTCATTACTCTCCACCACGTCAAAGGGGGAGAAACTACTGTTTCTCATGTGGAGAGGTTGGCCATATAGCAAGATTTTGCTACAAGTATCCGGATCCTAGATATGTCAAGTCATCTCCTATGAGGCGACCGACCGTTGACATTCAAAGTCAAACTCGGTCTCACACACCGCGGTCGGTTTCTCCTAGGAAACCTCAGTCAACCTCACCACACAGATCACCGAATCCCTCAAACCCAAGTGTTTCAACTTCAACAAGTGAAAGTCAGTCTTCAACCAGCTATGTCAAACATGTTGAGAAGAAGACTGACAGTTGGAAACAAAAGAAAAACAACACTGTTGATAACAATGTCAAACCAGAAAACAGTGTTAATGAGGGTAAATGGATTGAACTGTTAATTCGTGATGATAATGGAAAACCCAAGACCATAAAGGCTTGGGTTTCCAATGATATTTAAACCTTTTGCTTTTTGTGTGCAGGTTGCTCTTTATGATCCAAGATTCAACATGTGGATCATCGACTCAGGAGCTTCCAGGCACATGACTGGAAACATGAATCTCCTATCCAGTGTCAGACAGATAAAAGGAGGTGCAGTTTCCTTTGCAGGAACTCAAGGTGGTTACATCACGGCCCAAGGAATTGTTTCAAATGGGTGAATTTCGTTTGATAAGGTTAATTTCATCAAGGAGTTGGAGAACAACCTGTTGTCGATAAGTCAAATCTGCGACAAGGGTTTCAAAGTTATGTTTGATGACCGAGACTGCCACATCTTGGCGAAGGAATTCACCATTCCTGAAGACAAGGTTTTAATGTCAGCCGCACGCCAGAGTGATCTCTACATTCTGGATATGGCTAAGGCAGGGTCATCGTCTCCAACGGCGACATGTTTTGTGTCCAAGGCATCCGAACGTGATACTGTCATATGGCATAAACGGATGGGACACATTAATGTCAGGAACATGAACAAGCTTGTGCACAACAGGCTAGTTGAGGGAGTTAATCTGAGAAGTTTCCGTCTCCCTGATTCGTGTGTGCAGTGCAAAGCGGGAAAGCAAGTAAAAAGGTCCCACAAGTCTAAGAGTTTCCACTCGATTGATATACCATTGGAACTCCTTCATATGGATCTTTTTGGTCCAATAAGCGTAAAAAGTATCTCTGGGCACTCATACTGTCTAGTGGTTACTGATGAATATTCGAGATTCTCTTGGGTGTTTTTCTTGAAAGCAAAGTCTGAGACATTTGGGTGTATAAATCTGCTAGTTACAACTCTTGAGTCACAGTACAATCTGAAGGTTCGAAGAATGCGTTCAGATAACGGGACAGAGTTTAAGAATGCGAATGTTGAAAACTTCTGCAAAGAAAGAGGTATTGTTCAGGAGTTCAGTGCCCCGTACGTTCCACAAATGAACGGGGTTGCTGAAAGGAAAAATCGAACGTTAATCGAGACAGCTAGAACAATGTTAGCAGACTCAGTGTTGCCTGTCACGTTTTGGAGTGAGGCAATTGCCAACGCCTGTTTCACATTGAATCGGGTAGGCATTGTCAAGCGCCACAGCAAGACAAGCTTCGAGCTTCTTCAACGACGGAGGCCTAACTTAGAGCACCTGGAACCATTTGGAGCTCTTTGCACGTTACTTAAAAGGCAAGTCGATAATAAGTTCGAGGAGAAGATCATCAACGGCTATTTTCTGGGTTACAGCGTACCTCTCAAAAGGGTCTTCAACAGATCAACAAAATTAGTTGAAGAATGGTACCATGTCGACGTTCAACGCTACACAGAACCAGCCAAGGGGTCAGGAGAAGACTGGTTGTTTGATTTTGACAAATTGTTCAAGTCATTCAATCTGTATGAGGTTGATATTCAAATGATGTATGAGGCGCAAAATGCACCTCCTGATGAATCACAGCAATCTTCACCTCATCCTGGTCCATCATCGTCTTCCTCCACAGAGTCTAGCGAGCAAGTTCAAGAGTCATCCGAATCTGAATCTGAAGATGAATCTCCAGCAGATGATGTACAATCGGCACCGACACAGGTTACTCCGCAACCTTCATCGTCAAATCAAGAAGCGCCAAATGCAGATCAGCCTCTAACGTCTACTTCAGAGGCACCAACTGCTCCAGTTCCTGAGCCGAACTTAACTAACTTGGAACAAAATGTTGTCGTTCCTGACAATCCGGTGGTTAGGACTGAACGTGATCATCCACAAGACAACATTATAGGGGACATTCAACAGGGTGTCAAAACACGTCGACAACTGAATTTTGGCCTCTACACTGAAATGATGGAGTCAGGATCAGTTGCGCTAAATGCCCATGAATGCTTCTTAGCACAAGAAGAACCACGCAGCATCACTGATGCGCTGAAAGACGCTAACTGGGTCTCAGCCATGCAAGAAGAATTATTGCAGTTCAAGAGACTTGGTGTATGGAAGCTGGTGGATCTCCCCAAAGGACAGAAGAAAATTGGCACTAAGTGGGTACTCAAATGTAAACGCGACGATCGTGGAGTGATTGTTCGCAACAAAGCCCGCCTGGTGGTCCAAGGGTTTAGGCAAATCGAAGGCCTAGACTACAATGAGGTGTATGCTCCGGTTGCGCGTTTGGAGGCAATCCGGATGTTCTTGGCGTATGCGTCTTTCAAGAGATTCAAAGTATATCAGATGGACGTCAAGAGTGCCTTTTTGTACGGTCACATCGAAGAGACCGTATATGTGGCACAACCTCCAGGTTTTGAAGACCCAAATCACAAGGATAAAGCCTTCCTGCTCAACAAAGCTTTGTACGGTCTTCACCAAGCCCCGAGAGCTTGGTACAAGGAACTATCCAAACACCTTCTGAACAACGGGTTTAGAAGAGGAACGATCGACTGCACGTTATTTACAAAGGAGAAAGAAGGAGATCTCATTATGGTACAAGTGTACGTGGACGACATCATCTTCGGGTCCACGAATAAAACACTATGCAAGGAGTTTGAACAAGTGATGCAAGAAAAATTTGAAATGAGCTCCATGGGTGAGATGAATTTCTTCTTAGGACTTCAGGTTGATCAAACAGACTCCGGTGTCTTCATTCACCAGACAAAATACGTCAATGACATCTTGAAACGGTTCGAGATGTTGAGTTCCTCTTCACAGGGAACTCCGTTAGCGGTTAATCACGGGATTAATCCTGACGAGAAGGGTGAATTGATCAATCCAACTCACTATAGAGGGATCATCGGATCTCTAATGTACCTGACTGCTTCTCGGCCGGACATAATGTTTGCTACGTGTCTCTGTGCACGTTACCAGTCAAAGCCGAAGGTCTCCCATCTTATTGCAGTCAAAAGAATTTTGCGTTATCTGAAGGGTACTTCAGATTGGGGTCTTTGGTATCCTCATGATGATAACTTTGATCTACATGCGTATAGTGATTGTCCTGTAAACTCGATTACAAATCAACAACAGCAGGATGTCAGTTCTTTGGAAGTCGTTTAGTAACGTGGCAATGCAAAAAGCAGACGTCAGTTTCCACTTCAACAGCTGAGGCGGAATATATAGCGGCTGCCAGTTGCTGTTCTCAAGTTATTTGGATTCAGCAACAGATGCGTGACTACGGTATTGAATGTTCTTCTACTCCCATATATCTTGATAATTCTGCTGCTATTTCAATTACCAAAAATCCTGTCCAATTTAGCAAAACGAAGCACATCGAAATTCGATATCACTTCCTTCGTGACTGTTACGAAAAGAAGTTAATCGATGTGGTAAAAATCCCCACTCAGGAACAACGCGCTGATCTCTTCACTAAAGCATTTGACAAACCACGGTTTTTATATTTGCTACAGATCAACGGCGTTAAACGTCAATCAGATGATGTTCCTGAAGATATCATTTAAATTGTTTTTCATTTGTTCTTTTCTTAAAAATTTGAAAAATCCAAAAAGATTTTGTTTTTATAATTTTTAGGGGGAGAAAGGTTTCAAGAAAAACCAAAAACAATATAAAATACAAAAACCCAAAAACATCAAAAATTTTAAAATTTTGAGAAGTTGATCTTGTTACAAGAAAGATGATAGTACACAGACGCTATCATACTGAGACATCATAAAGATTTTTATTTCTGTATAGCTTTTTTTCATTTTCCTTATATTTAAAAAAAAAAAAACAAAAAAAAAACATCACTATCCCTTAGAATTATGTCGGTTGCTTCGGTTTGAAGGACACATCTTCGGATATGTTTGGTCCTTACTTCTACTAGTAGATTATGAGGATAACCATTAACTAGATGACTGAAAGTGACCGGGGCGGTTTATGATGGGTTTTTATTCTTTCGCTGAAAAATAGTCGTTCATACTTAGTTAGAAGGACACATACTCATATGTGGTCGGTCCAGCTGATCCATTGGATCTTCAGGATAGCCGTTTACCTGAAGACTTTGACTTGATCGGGGCGAAATAATTTAATTTTTTTTTTTTTGGGAGATGATATAATTTTTCAAGTCTATAACTTCGAAAAAAAAAAAAAAACAAAAACATTCATATAATCAGAAAATGAGAAATTGTATCCAACCTTTGGGAAGTGATGGCACACTGACAGTAGCATGATGTTAAAAAGATATAAAGTGAAAAATTGGTCATGCATAGTACTAATGTGATATATTGGTAGGCTTATCTTACTGAATTGAGTCTGGATTTGACCTATCTAAATCATTTAGATTGTCAGCTATGGGTGTACATCTAAGATAAATTGACGAGACGTCACTGTCTAAAGACCAATATCAATTGAGGATATGTCTTATCACGCGTACACGAATTACCATCGGCCCAAATTGGTTCCCCCAAAACCTAAATTCTTAAAGAATGTTAGATCTTCGTGTTGCAGGTCTGCTTTCATCAAAAGTCCCTTCTAAATCATATGCTTTAAACGTTGATTAAGGAGGAGTATTAAATATTTTATACTTCACCGGCTTTGGAATGATCTCCCTCTGTGATACGTAAGTATCGACCTGGACAGCGCTCTTTCATGCTGGGATATCTAAAGTTATTATCTCCCTCTGTGATACGTAAGTATCGACCTGGACAGCGCTGATAACTTGGATATCTGTATTAAATATCTTATGCTCCACCGGTTTTGGAATGATGTCCCTCTGTGATACGTAAGTATCGACCTGGACAGCGCTCTTCCATGCTGGTGTATCTAAAGTTATTATCTCCCTCTGTGATACGTAAGTATCGACCTGGACAGCGCTGATAACTTGGATATCTCCTGAAAAAAAAATAAAATAAATGATTTTGGGACAAGTAGATGAATACCGAACACGTATGTGAAAACATGATAAAATCATCAAGTTGCTAATTAAATTCGCAAGAATGTGAAAAGCAACAATATTTGATGAAAAGCGAACAAAGGGGATCCTATAAGCTTATGGTAGTTTGTCAAAAATAAGATGCGCCGATTTGACTGTTCAATATGTTGTGAGGTCCTACATGAGTCAATCAAAATATGGTGGGATACATAGCTGTGATCACAAGCAATTATCAAATGGTCATTGACAGACGAGAGGATGTTTGTTTAAGTTTAAAAGGACAAATATACCCATAATCGCATCGGTAATATGCATCGACCAAAAGAAATTATATTGAACTTACTAAGTGCTACAATGTCAGTACTGATCCCATGTTCGGATCTTTCTCACAAAAAGAATGTTCATTATGTCTAGTTTAATATTATATACTCTCTTATTAAGAAAAATCAAAAACATGTGAAAAATCTCGAAAAGTCTCAGTGGATAGTCAAATAAGTCTGTATGATTTCTTATTATAGATCCTTCTCAACCAAAAATATTGTACTTTAAATTTTGTACAGTTGCTTATTTCAGTTTGAATATTATAAAAAAAAAAAAAAAAAAAAATTCAAAAAGATTTTTATTCTGAGTTATTTTTATTTTTATTCTGCTTTAATGTTGATGAGAAATCATCCAGTGACAGGTAGTCTGATCCCTGTCCCTCCCTGTAAATACTTTAAAAAAAAAAAAAAAAAATCAAAAATATTTTATTTCTATTTATTTTTCATTTTATTTAGTTCTGTTTGTTTGAAAATCGATGAGAAATCATCGTGACAGGTAGTCTGATCCCTGTCTATTCCTACTAAATGTTTATCCAGTGTGTAGGAATGAAAGAAAACTTCATGCAGGTTGCTAAATGCTTATCTGCGCAACCGACTGTGCATGAAAGAAAGAAGAAGTGACAAGAAAACCCAAAGATGGTTGTGCCTGATATTTTTCCGTGTGTTTACTAATGTCTTATGATCTATATGTTCTGTAGGAACTAAGCTCTCATTATCGGAAAATGTCTAAGAAAACTAACCAAGTATCAAAAGCTTATGTTTTCTTGCAGGTTCAAAGGCACCACGATCGATGGCAGGGAATAAAAAGTTTAAAAGTTTATTTTTTCAATGTTTTTCCCTCATTCGATCGAATATGTGGCTATTCGATCGAGTAAGTCGATCGAATGAGCCGATTCGATCGAGTCAGTTGTTGTGAGAATGAGAGGTGTTGCGAGCGACTTATTCGATCGAATAGACTCTCATTCGATCGATTGGTCCAATCGAACAAGTCCATTCGATCGAATGAGTCCAGAAATAGTATAAATACTCAGACTCATTCGATCGGTCAGAATTATTCGAAAAATTATCCAGGAAATTTCTCTCAAATTTGTTTACGCGAAACCCTCGTTTTGATCCATTCATCTTATTCAATTTTTCTCGTACATCACTAAAATGTAAGATTTTTTGGATTTTAACCGTGTTTTGATCATGTTTTTGGTCGTTTTTGTTCTCGGAATCGGACATTATAACGAAACACATATTAAACTGTTTTTAACCGTTTAAGTCTTGTAGTTTTATGTTGATACATGTTCATAAACCTCAACCGATGTTATCTATATGTTGGGTATCTTTAAACGATCGAAAAGGTCGATCTGGATTCTTCACATTCTGGGCTGATGTTTGAAGGAGTCGAATCAGTCTATTCGGTCGAACGAGTCTCTTGTTCGATCGAATGAGACTTATTCGATCATTAGTTCGATCGAATCAGAGGTCAAAGATGATATCTATCTCATTCGACTGTCTGTGATCGAACTAGATATCACTCGATCGAATGAGTAGCTCACTCGATCGAATGAGTAGCTCATTCGATCGAATCATTGCTCATTCGATTGAACCAGTCCAGAAAGTTTGAAAATGTTAAACGCATTCAGTCTTTTCGATATCTGTTCGTTCTAACACGTTTATGTTTGCAGATAAAATGGCTGAGGTTGCAGAAGTTTTCGTTCCCTTCAAAACATCAATCAAGCACAACATTGTAGCCTTTCTCGACGAAGAGGCAAGCCATGGGAAAGACTTTGCAACAATGATCAAATTCCTGAAACGGTCCAGGATTCACGGACCTATCTCAAGGGTAGTAGAACCCATCATGTCAGTTCAACAGGAATTCTGGAGGAATGCCTCGCACGACAAAACTGTTGTGCCGTCGGTAATTCGCTCCACGGTTAGAGGGCACGAAATTATTGTATCTGCCCAAATCCTCAGGGAAGTCTGTGGGTTTGTTGATGCTGATTCAGATCCTACTGGGTTACATCCTGCTGGAACCAGAGGATGTTTTGCAAGAATGAAGTACGACGGTGACCTGAATGCCGGTCTACTCCATAAAGCCAATCTATGTCCAGAGTTCAAATATCTGGCACACGTGGTGATGCACTGCTTAGGGCCTCAAAGAACAAGTTTTGACAAATTGAGGGAAAGCATGCAGTTCACAATGGCTGCATTAGTGATGAACCGCCCCTACAACTTCTCGCAGATGACCTTCAGCCATATGGTGGAAAATCTGACAATAAAACAAGGGGCGGGCAAGAAGTTTCTACAGTACCCGAGATTTGTGCAAATGATCGTCGATAGTCAAGCTCCGGGTCTACTGAAAGAAAATGAGGGTGATGTGGTGAAACTGGACCACATGAAGAACGAAACCCTCAACCGTTTAAAATCTTACAAGGACCGCCCCACAAGACCACCACACAAACGGTGTTTTGGGCACGTGGCAAATCCGTCTTACAAGGCTCCTCCGAAGAGGAAGTGGAGGAATACCGCCAGTGATTCAGACGTCGAGAACTTACCTTATCAGAAAACCAGCGACGAATCTGACACTGAGGAGGAAGCGGTACCGGCAGACACCAGAACAGATGCCGAAAAAGAGGCTGATTCATTCTTTAACGTTGAGGTTCTGGATGCTGGTGATGAAGCAAGTGCATCGGATGTGCACTTTGCTGGTGAGGTTAGGGCCGAGGATGTTGCGGGCGAAGAAAGGCCTGCGAAGAGGCAAAAGAAGAAGGTTACAAGGAAGTATCGGAGTTTATTTTCTGATCTCCCACGTCCTCCAACGTTACAATCAGTTGGGACTTCGTCTGCTGCTCCTCCCGTTCAACAAGCACCGCCACCAACACAGCAACCAGCACCACAATCAGCACCACAACCGACTACTCAACCTCAACCAGAAATGTCTATACCTCCTCAGGTTGCAACAGAACTAGCTGATCTTCACAAGGCTATGATGAAGATGTTCATGTTCAAGACTGAGCAAGAAGAGCTGAATAGACGGCAAGAAGAACAAAATCGACTGAAAGATGAGCAGATTGCCAAACTTCAAGCCGAAAACGACATGCTCAGAATTGAAAACACTCAGCTGAATGCGACTGTCGCCGAACAGGGCTCTTCTATCAAGGAACTACGAGAGTCGAATCTAAGCCTTGAGGCGAAAGTAACAGAATTGAAAGGAGATGTTCTACGTTTGGAAGGTCCAACAAATGTTGATGTGGACACAGACGAACTTGACTCTTCAGATGATGGAGGTGAAGGTACTAAAGAGTGAGTTGAGTGAATGTAGTGAGGATTTAAATGTTAAATCTTGTTAAATGATGATTTTTGTATAAACTCAGTTTCATATGTAATGATATTGTATTTAATGTTTATGATATTACATATGTTTACTTAACATTGTTGTTACATTGTGTTTGTTTAATCAAACAGGTGATGATGATCCGTTTAATGTCCAACCGCTGCAATCAAAAACAGCAGCAGAATTTTTCACGTTTCTAATGGACAATCCAAATGAGCAGCGAAACTTCGCAAGTGGAGACTTGGAAGAAGGTGAAATTTCTCATAACTTCACAGAAGAAGAATTGGAACAAATGTTTGAGTTATCCAACGTAGAAATAGGCAAGTATCTGGCTTTGCCTCCAACAGAACAAACGTCTTCTTCTGCTGCTACACCTGATTCATCATCATCTACGGCCACTGATCCCTCACACGTCGATCCCTCTCAATTTGATGACGTTGAAATGGAAGACTTGTCAAAGGAAGAGTATCCTGAATACTATACGTCTCAAAATGACGATCTTCCTAACTCTGCAAGTTTCTTCCAAAATGTAACAGAGGAGGAAATACAGAAAAAGGCTGAAGAAAGGTCAAACAATATGGAACAGCCTTCTGAAGCGGATCAAGCCGAATTTTTAGAGAAAACCGAGGAATGCAAGAAAGCATTCAATGCTATTCTTGAGAAGATAAGATCCAGACGACAAGCGAAGCCGACCATTCCTCATACAACTTCATATAAGATGAAGGGTCGCAGAACTTCAGGAGAAATTATCGCTTGGGCATGTCTGAAGGATCTTAACTGCGTAGCTGTCAAGAGAGAAAGGGGGGTTGAATACTTTCAACGTATTACTGATTTGAAGACCCTTCCTACTCATGATCTGAACCGTCTGAATTATCTTGATCTGCTATACGCCAACTCATCTCCATTTGCCACGTATTATCAGAATGTGTTGCGAAAAGAGTACAACACAAAATGGAAGATGATCACACCACAAAGGCCGAAAAGATATCTAAACAAAAAGGAGATCGATCCGATCACCAACAGGCCAAAAGTTATTTTGAAGTACATGCCACCACTCACAATGAAGAAGATTCCTCTTAGAAAGATGAAGCAGGACTTCTACAAATCATTCAGGCATTGGTACTATGATGGAAGACTGCATGAGGCAGTTATTGTGCTCAATGACTATGGAAATTGGAGCACAATTCGTATCTTTGATCCAATGTGGCTCACAAATTTGTCACGGGAGGATGTCTATACGTTGTACAAGACAGAGATTCTTTACGCTCCCGAAGATATAGAGCAAGCGTTAACGTATAGAAATGTCATTAGGATTTGCTTTGCCTATGACATACATGCAGGATCAAATTGGAAAGAACAACATAAGAAGTATGCCCAAGAAACTGAAGATTAATTGTCATGTTTATCGTTTATCTTGTCTCTTGTTGTAATTCAAAGTTAAATCTTCTGGTTGTAATTGTTTTGAATTGAATGAAATATGATTTGGAATATTGTGATAGATTATGCTTTAATGTCAATTTTACAAATCTAATACAATTGTGCTTAAATGTTAATCCAAAATTCCAATTGACAGCGTCTCAGGATATGCGGAACCTATGGTAAGTCTGACTGACTGTACCATTTGATCAAGAGAGAACTCCATGAAGAAAGGAGTTTGTGGATGCAACGTATGCACCACTAGTTTTGAGAAAAGAGAGAGTGAGATAACTCCAAGGGGGAGTTACGGTCGAGCAAGAGAACTCGATTGGTTCAAGCAAATAGAACTGGCTCCAAGGGGGAGTTTGTTAGGACATGAAATGTCACATGTATGTCCCCAGTTCTATCAGGTTGGTTCAACATGAAACCAACGATCGTGAAACCAAGTTAACGTACTGAAAATGTCAAACGAAGCTGATTCGATCGAATCAGTGACTGATTCGATCGAACCAGATCTCATTCGATCGAACCAGATCTCATTCGATCGAATGAGTATCTCATTCGATCGAATGAGTCTTCGGTATATAAACGTTACTTGGGAAATTTCACAAGTAGCGAGAACAGAATACACACTCACGAACCAGCAGCCTACAGAAACTCTCTCAAGCGTTCTTCGTGTTCTTGGTCGTTTCCTCCAATCCTAGGCGTCAAACCCCTTTAGGAATCGTACCTACGTGCCCGTTGATCACCACCGAATCGCCGTGTTAGAGGATTCCGCACTCTAACACGTTGCCCCGTGAATCGTTGGGAAACCGAGTCCCGAATCGGTCCTACAAAGATGAAGATTTGTAGGGTCAGTGATGAAGATTTTTCGACAAAATTTCCGGGTCAGTGATGAAGATTTTTCTGGACATCCTCTACAAGTTGATCACAATCCAGAAAAGTTTTGGTGATAGTGAAATTTTTCACTGATATTTGCCGGCAAAGTCAGAGCGTTTAAATGTTTAATGGTTAAAGCGGCAAATTGGGGCAATGAACAAAGCACAATCACCTGAAGGAATTATCGTCTACAAGTTTAATGGATAACCCTTGTTCATTGAGCTTCTACAATGGTGATTGCTAGAAGAACACAAAAGAGAGTAGTGAAGAGATCAGCAGTTGGTGCTGATATTGTGGGGTAGTCAGGAGCATCTGACTATTTATGGGCCAATCATTGTTATATTTATCTTCCGCATGTGGGGATTCCGCTTCGTGGAGGGAATCAGTCTGTGATTATCTGGTGATACCTAAGGGTCTGCTTGGAGTGTATTGCTTACGTTAATCTTTTTGATTGAGAGTACCAATTTCTCAATTGAAATTCTCTAGTCTACGTGAAGGGTTCTGCATAGTCACTCAGGTTAGAAGTTTAAAGGGTTTGGTACAACGCTTTCTACTGAAGATTTGATCGGCCTCCCGCGGATGAAGTATCCGGTCAAGCTGACCACCTGGATATGAACGCCAGCGGGCTGCTGTGCATTACTGGGTTGACTTCACGAAGGCATTTCAAGTCCGATCAGAGCAAAGGATTTACTTGGTGGAGGTGGCTCCTTAGAGTATTGATGCCGAGATCAAAATGCAATACTTAGCCGGTCCAAGAAGACAGTTTTTAAAAGTTATTTTATCAGATTTTACAGAATGGTGGGAATATTGGTTCGCAATCACGAAGTTAATGATGTGTCTTTGTCTCCGATGATGAATCTGCATACAAACAAATCTGTTTAGGGGGAGTAGCTGTGGATTGGAAGCCTCTGTCCTTTGCCCAATACATGTTGGTGAAGTAACCGTGTGGGTGAAGATTCGCCGATAGTAAGTCGCGCAGCGGAAGCGTGCATGTATTGTCAAGTTTATACATTGGGATACAGTTACTGTTGAGGGGGAATTTCTACAGTTGGTTGTTTTAAACATATTATTTTGTCTGAAGATGTCAGCAATGGAGAACACTTTGCATCATTAACCGAGAGTTCAGTCTAAGGGGGAATCTTGCTGCAATGATGGTATTCTTCAACGTGATTATCAAGATAAAGCAGAAGATTTGACTGAAGATTGCAAGAGGTGTCTACAGCAATTCGCAAGCAACGTCCAAGGGGGAATATGTTGGTGCACATTGTGTGGCCGTCGCTTGGCGAATAGTTTAGAATGTTTATGTTGTATGCTGTACACCTAGGTAGTGGTTCACGCTGAAAGTGATCCATTTGAAAGAGCATTTTCAAATGGATACTCATTCGATCGAATGAGTTTCTGATTCGATCGAATGAGTCTGCCATTCGATCGAATAGGACTCATTCGATCGAATGAGTCCTGACCGAATGGCAGCGGGTATAAATACCAGCTTTCAGGCGTGAACAGAAAAAGGGTTTTAGGGTTCCCGGACGCCGACAGGCTGCCGGATGAGGGGGGAGGCCATGCTCGACCTCCCCCTGCCATAGATCGTGATTTCAGTGTTTAACAAGCATGTAATCTTTCGTTTTTATCAATGAAATCGTTTGTTTCGTGTTTGTTTCTATCCGTCTTTGGTTATCAAACCTTCCGTCTCGAACCGGCTCGGATCGTCTCGGTCCCGACTGAACCAACATCTACAATATCCAAAAAGTTTTGTATGCATGTTTTCTCCCCCAAAAGGAGTAAGTAAAAAGAGGGGCAGTGAAACTCACCTCGAATGCGGTTCAAATGAAAGTCAACTGCTTAAGTCAAAGTTATTCTAGTGCCTAAATCATACAAACACTATAAGTATTTGCTAAGCGATTCCTAGAACCCTTAGTATCCAGACAATCCCATTGTTTATTAGTGGTTTGACCAAAGTTTGACTTTTTTTTTGACTTTTGACCAAAAGGTCCAAATTGTTGACCGTTGACTAAAAAGTCCAAGTCTCGATGACCGAAGACTAAAATTTGAGTTTTGTTTACCGTTGACCAAAATATTGACCGATGGCCCGTTGGTGACTTTTGACCAATTATCTAGACTTCAAATAATTATATAATATTCCTAGTCACGGCTTAACAACAAATCATGAAATTTGCACCTAGCCACTTTTCATGCAATCCTATGACTAAGTCCAACATTACCAATTTTATTTTTTCACAAGTAAGACTAAACATTTAGTCAAATAGTTTCAAGTTGACCAATAAAGTCAAAATCCAAATTACTACAACAATCCTCGTAGGAACTACAATTATCTTTACTAAACAACATCCTGATCAATCTGGACAAGTTTTAAGTCATCAAAACTGATTTTTCCAATCAACCAAAACATGTAAATAAATTACCAAATAATTCCCACATATACCTTCAAGTATTAGGTGCAACATAAATTTTTCTTTAATTTTTCAACACTAAAAAACATACAGAAAATTCATACACTACAACAACCTATTTTCAGCCACTCAACAGAATATAAATATTTGTCAGAAATTCCATATATGTCCAATTGATGAAAGACCAATTTGATTGGATTCTTAATTCAATATATGACATTCCAGAAGTGGAATTACACCATTATCTAGTTTCAACTGTAAGTTAGATAATTTACAAAGCAGCTCAGATTATTTCTTTTTCAATCAGGATTGCAACCCGATTTTGTAAATTAATAAAAACTAGTCAAACAAAGTCCAAAAATTACGATTTCTGACTTTTAAAAAACTAGACTCAAATTAATTAACCGTAATATCAAAAATCAATTAAAAATACCATTGTATCAAGAAGTTATACGACTAACAATCAAGATCACAAAATCTGTCAAGGAACCTGATACGATCTCATATATATTAATATATTAATTAATTTTATATTTTATTTAGTTTCCTTATTATACGTTAATTGTGTTTCCTTATTGTTTATATTTTCCTATTTTATGTGTTTTTTCTTTTCCTATAAATTGTAATCGTTTCAATTAGAAAAATAATCAGAAAATTGTCTCAAGTTCGGTTTCTTTTCTTTTCTCTTGTTCTTGGAGCCTAACCCACTCTACGGGTATATCGGGAGATTGACCATCTCGAATCGGTCTCTATCAATTTGGTGCTTTCATCAATCGTCCTCATGCCTCCTTCGTCGCGTGAAAACATGATCATGGCCTTGGTCGACAAAATCAATCGGCTATTGATCCAGCAAGAATCAAGCGCCGTCCAAGCCAAGTTTCAGTTTGACTCCCTCACTACCACCATGAACCAAATAACTGAAAATCTTACTGCCGCCCTCAACAAAATTTCCGGCATATCCTCGCCAATAACCTGCCATAACCTAACCCTTACACCCCTAATCCAGGCACCGAAACCGCCACCACCAACATGTGCATCATCCACCAACATCCGTAATTTCAATACCAAAAGACCATCCTAACCAACCATGTCGCCACCCTACATAATACAACCGACCTGAATTTTTTTACCCATTTCGAAACACCAAATTCAACTCCCACCTACAAACCTATTACTCCATGTACCACTTCATTTAGTACTTCCCTTCCCACCACACACCTACTGTCGATGCTATTAAAACGACCCAAGTCACTACCTTTCATCAAATTCCACTATATGACACTATGCGATGCCATCTTCTTTGGACTTAGCTATTCACAAATTAAACGTAATACAAGAAGGATGGTTGGAAACAAAGTTTATATGTTGGTGGATTGTGGTAGCAGTCACAACGGAACAATAGTTGCATGTGAATTGCGAAGATGCGAGTGGCGTCCGCCGTGGCGAGCGGTCGAGACCACCCCGCTTGAGATAGTCCGACTTGAATGGTGACCACCATGGAAAACGCTTTTCGTTCTTGAGGACAAGAACGTTTTGAAGGGGCGGGGAATTGATACGATCTCATATATATTAATATATTAATTAAGTTTATATTTTATTTAGTTTCCTTATTATACTCTAATTGTGTTTCTTTATTGTTTATCTTTTCCTATTTTATGTGTTTTCTATTCCTATAAATTGTAATCGTTTCAAGAAGAAAAATAATAAGAAAATTTGTCTCAAGTTTGGTTTCTCTTTTTTTCTCTTGTTCTTGGAGCCTAACCCACTCTACGGGTCTATTGGGAGATTGACCATCTCGAATCGGTCTCTATGCCTCCTTCGTCGCGTGAAGACCTGATCATGGCCTTGGTCGACAAAATCGATCGGCTATTGATCCAGCAAGAATCAAGCGCCGTCCAAGCCAAGTTTCAGTTTGACTCCCTCACTACCACCATGAACCAAATAACCGAAAATCTTACTGCCGCCCTCAACAAAATTTCCGGCATATCCTCGCCAATAACCTGCCATAACCTAACCCTTACACCCCTAATCCAGGCACCGAAACCGCCACCACCAACATGTGCATCATCCACCAACATCCATAATTTCAATACCAAAAGACCATCCTAACCAACCATGTCGCCACCCTACATAATACAACCGACCTGAATTTTTTTACCCATTCCGAAACACCAAATTCAACTCCCACCTACAAACCTATTACTCCATGTACCACTTCATTTAGTACTTCCCTTCCCACCACACACCTACTGTCGATGCTATCAAAACGACCCAAGTCACTACCTTTCATCAAATTCCACTATATGACACTATGCGATGCCATCTTCTTTGGACTTAGCTATTCACAAATTATACGTAATACAAGAAGGATGGTTGGAAACAAAGTTTATATATTGGTGGATTGTGGTAGCAGTCACAACGAAACAACACTTGCATGTGAAGTGCGAAGACGCGAGTGGCGTCCGCCATGGCGAGCGGTCGAGACCACCCCGCTTGAGATAGTCCGACTTGAATGGCGACCACCATGGAAAATGCTTTTCGTTCTTGAGGACAAGAACGTTATGAAGGGGCGGGGAATTGATACGATCTCATATATATTAATATATTAATTAAGTTTATACTTTATTTAGTTTCCTTATTATACGTTAATTGTGTTTCCTTATTGTTTATCTTTTCCTATTTTATGTGTTTATCTTTTCCTATAAATCGTAATCGTTTCAGTTAGAAAAATAATCAGAAAATTGTCTCAAGTTCGGTTTCTTTTCTTCTCTCTTGTTCTTGGAGCCTAACCCACTCTACGGGTATATCGGGAGATTGACCATCTCGAATCGGTCTCTATCAGAACCATTTTACATGATCAAAACTCATGTCACGACTAACAATCTAGATCACAAAATCTGTCAAGGAACCATTTTACATGATCAAAACTCATGTCTTTTCATTATTATATTCATTTAATCAAATAACAAATATATTCATATAAAATATTTAAACTTTTATACTACTACACAATAACCAAATCAACAAGATCAAACTTGGTCATCCTTGGTTTATTTTCAAAAATCCGATTATTTGGATACTAGTTTCATGTATATAAGATTAAAACATAAAGAAAAACATAAGGTATATATATGTTACATATGATTACCTAGTGCTTAATCCAAGAATCCAACACACTTGCTTCCAAAAATCACCAAAATGCTTATGATATTTGAGAGAGGTTTTAGAAAATGAAAAGTGTATGTGTGTGTGGTATGGTGGATGGCCAAGAGAGGGGAAGGAATGTTATAACCCCCCTTGTTATTTACTCAATCATTAAGTAAGTAATTAACTAAATCAAACTTTAGGTAATTTTATTTTATTTTGTGTGTGACATGTACAACCTTTAAAAACATTTTCTAAGTAATTCTCTAATCTAAAGTTTAATAGTTCATCTAGCTAATTGCCATGTAACACACTATATGTTGTATTAATTATTCAATTTTCTTACAATATCATATAAGCATATAACAACTAGTCATGTAACATATTAAGCATGTAATACAATTATACTCATCATATATTATACATGTAACATATCATGTTTATTATGACATCTGTGATAAGTTTATGATTCTAGTTACCAACAACTTGTTACTCTTACTTAGGTCACCAACGACACGACTGACTCGATGTATGCATACATGAAACTACATGCATGAGAGTTCATTAACGTGGTTAATAGAACTAACTGGATTTAGTTAACGGGGTTAACCTGAAAATTGGCAGTTGTCACAACTGGAGACTTTTGAAAATCAGTAGAGATGTCTTCTTCTTCATCAACAACATTTGAAATCCCTGCACCTGAGTTTTCTGCATCAACAATTCGAAACACATTAAATGGCTTAAGCAGTTCATTATAATCAATTAAAAAGTCAGGACTGACACGAGCATCGGTTTCATTCTCCTATAGCCAGCGCACATCATAAGATTCCACTATTTGTTTCGTTACCTTGTTGTAAACTCTGTAGGAAGTGCGACCAACATATCCAATAAAGTAGCAATCATCAGCTTTAGCTCCAAACTTTGGAGTTGATTCGAGATTTAGTAGGGTGCACGGACATCCAAAAGCTCGAAAGTGTGCTACAGTAGGTTTGTGACCATAAACGATCTCATAAGGAGTTTTCATCTGTGATTTGTTGATCAATACTCGATATTGAACGTAGCATGCGGTGTTGATCGCCTCAGCCCAGAAGAACAAAGGTAGCTTCGAGTCACACAACATAGTCCTTGCAGCCTCCATTAGGTTTCTATTCCTTCTCTCGGCTACACCATTTTGTTGCAGTGTACGAGCTGAGTTGTATTGTCTATGTACTCCCTTTTCGGCATAGTAATAATTCAACATTGAGTTCTTGAACTCCGTGCCGTTGTCACATCTAATTCCTTTTAGCTTTAGATTGAGTTGATTCTCCATAAGCACCACAAAGCACTTTATCAATTCTGCAATTTCACTCTTATTTTACAAGAAAAACACCCAAGTAAAACATGAGTAGTCATCAGTAATAACCAAACAATAAGAACTGCGAGAAAGACTCAATACATGAACCAGACCAAAAAAATCCATATGAAGCAATTGAAAAACCGAGGAAATAGTATTGACCAGTTTTTGGCTTGTGAGATTTACGATGATGTTTACCTAAAGCACAAGCTACATATTTCTTATTTGTTACAAAACTTTAACAGGCAAACCACGGACAATGTGATTTTTAGCAAGACGGTTTAAGGTTTTGACATTATCATGACCAAGACGACGATGCCAGAGCATGGCATTATGTTCCGACGCTTTTGAAAATAAACAGGTAATTTCATCTGAAACATTTTTGTTCATGTCGATCACGTAAGCGTTATCTTTTCTTTATGATCGAACAAGAACCCAATCCTCTAGTATGATGATACCATGTTTTAAAATAATACACTCCTTGTTAGTGGAATGAGCAGAAAAACCTTTATCATAAATCTATGAGACACTGAGCATACTGTATTTTAATTCTAGAACAAAATTAACATTCTCAAATTTAAGAACACCATTACTTACAGTACCCTTCTGTGTGATCTTTCCTTTTCTCTTTTCGCAAAAGAAACATACCCTCCATTAAATATCTGAATGTCGTGCAGTTGAGATATGTCTCATGTCATGTTCCTGGAACAACCACTATCAACAAACCAATGTCTGATGATATTCCTCCATAGCTGTTCCTACACGATGTGCGAGATTAATTAGTTTTTGGTACCCAGTCCATAGTAGTGCTGGGTAAGCTTGATTCATCTATACGTGTTACAGGTTCCCATGACATGTCTTCCGGATTATCTAAGATCGAGCAGGTGGATTTTGATGACTTGGACACCGGAGATTTGGGCAAATATTCGGGTTTTAAACTTTTGTTACTAGCATAAATGGTTGAATTTTTGTCTCCAGTTTGTGGACGAAAGACACGTTGGGCTTTGACTTCCAGAATGATTTCGATCCTGAGGCCGACATGGGTCTCGAGACCAAAACCGAGTTTCCATCACGCTTTTGAAACATTATAGGCTTAGTATGATGGAAGCTCAACATGTCAGCCTTGTTTCTTTTCTAATCACCATTTGAGAGATTTGCCTTGGAATACATTGATTTATTAAAGTTAAATTTATGGAAGGTATCTTGAGGCATATTCCTCTGACGATGTTCATAGTATGGGACATAAGGACGGTGTGGGAAATTTTTAGCAATGTGGCAAAGAATGCCACAGTTAAAACATGTTTAACTTTTAATATAAAAACCATTGTGGTCTACTCCTGGTCTCGACCTGTTGTGTGAGCCAGTTTGTCCTGCTTTGGACTTAACACTTGATTTATCACAATTATGAATACATGAACTTCCTTATTTAACAAACTTAGGTGATAAACGTTTATGCAAACTTTTTTTTCATCAAATTTATTTGAAACCACACCACCAGTTTTAAAAGTTTTAGAAGAATCAACCACACAATTGTCTTTGCTCTTAAAAACAGAGCCCACTCAAACATTTGTAGCAACAGAATTGAAAACAGGCAAATTTAAAGAAACATTAGAATTAATGTCTTTATTATTCAAAATAGATAAATCATCCTCCTCATCAGTCCAATCCTCAATAATTACTTCATCAGCACGTGAAGCAAACACATTAGTATCGTTCACTCTCAAGGCTGATTCAGTAGGTTTGACTGAACCATGAGCACTTTTGTCATTAGTAGTTGGCTTACCATACTGCATGAACGGTTCCATTTCTTCCTCTTCTTTAGATAGAGGAAGCCCAATGTAATTTTCATTATAAGGAGGAGGGACCATGTTGTACCCAATACCACCGCCCTTGTTTTTTTTTTTCCATTTTAATTGTTTTTCAAACATGGACTCAACAATAGCACTAAAGACATTGAATTTCTTAAAACTAAATTTATCATTTTTGAATTTATTAGTTAACTTAGCAATCTCCAACTTAGAAGCTTCCAACTCGATGGTTAGCTCGGTAATTTTATGTTTAGCATCTAAGTGGTGACAACATTTAATGCTAAAATTAGTTTGAAGCTTTGAGAAATCCTTGCGTTGTGTCTCTAGTTTATCTTTTAAAACTTTTTCGAGTTTCTTAAGGGTGAAATTTCATGTTTTATTCCTTCCATTTCTCTAATCAGATTACTATTATGAGATTTATATAAATCTAGCTTATTGATGCAATATTGATAGCACAGTTCAGAATTTACCTCAGATGAGCTGGAAGAGGTGGAGGCAATGAAAGCAAACTGAAGATCCTTAATTTGCTCTTCTACATTGTTCTCTTACTCGGTGACATCAATCCAAGCAAAGTTAGCAGTCTGATTGATGATGTTAAGTGCTGCATTCTGATCATTCCAAGAGAACTACTAAGCCACCAATCCCCGCTCACTCTCATTTGTACAAGCTGCATTTTCTCCTCTAGCACTACTCACCAGAACTAATTCCCTTTCCCTGTTCCCTCCTTGGCAGGATTCGTGCATTCACGAGCGAAGTGACTTGGCTCATGACAGTTATAGCACCTTAGAGTATCTTTGTTAAATCACACATTCTGGTTGGCTGGCATATTTTAGTTGTTTCTGCCTATTCTTTTGGTCAATTTCTTTGCCCTTAACACTGCCATAACTATTTTCCAAAAGATATCCATTTTCTCCACATCATCAGGATGGATTTGATCCAATTCAGCAACTACAACTGGTTGAACTAGATCTCAAGCGAGAAAAGCATTATATCAGTTCATGAAACCTGCCATCATGGCAATGTTTTCTTGAGACTCTTTTGAAATAGAAGGAACTTGAGTAGGAGAGTGACTGGAATACCAAACAGTTGATTGAGGCTTAGTTGCTGGAGCAGGTTGTTGAAAGAACACATGAGTATGTTGTGGTGGTGGCTGAGTAAATTGAACTTGAGAGGACCTAAACATAGAGAAGTTGTTTTGAGATTGTTGTGGTTAAGCATACTGATCCAGAGAGGATTTGAACATAGATAGACTATCTTTGGATATGAGAGCATTATTAGAGGCAACACTGCAGCGAACTACATTGTAGGAGTTAGCATGATTTATGGCATGCTATTTATCATCCATGTCACAGGACTTAATGATAGCCATCACATCTGACAAAGTTAATATGGCTAAATCTTTAGTCTTCTTGATCACTGCAACATTCATGTCCCATCTTTGTGGCAGAGAGTTAACCATTTTGTTGTTTGTTTCAATAGAAGTCAAATTGATGTTTGCAGACCTCATTTCACTTACCAACGTACCGAATCTTTGAATTTGAGTTTCCAAAGTCTCTCCCAACACATGATTGAACACATTGAACTTTTGTCGCAACAGGTCCTGTCGACTCCTTCTCATATCCTCGTTTCCCTCATATACTTCAATAAGGGCTTCCCATAATGCTTTAGTAGACTGAAGCTCTCTGAATCCTTGGGAAATTTTAGGTAAAAGTGCCATTGTTAAAGTAGCAAGAGCCTTCTCATCTTCTTCAATCTTTTCAAAATCTGCGTCACATTACATTTCGACGTGCTTTACAACCCACCTCATCAATGTTTTCACTTTAATAGGTGATAGTTTGAGGACCACGGACAATGCTTCTCCATATTTTTGTATCTTTCATCTTCACATACTTCTCGAACTTGAACTTCCACTCAGTGAACCCTTTATGAGACAATAGACGGGGTACACGAGTAGCAGTTCCCATGATGGAATCCAACTCTTGATGCAATGCAGCATTTGATGATGTGTTTCTTAATTGGTCCATCCTAATTTATAGTTCAAGTAAACAGTCTAGATATACTAGTCCAATAACTAAGCCCAAGAAACCAGGCCCAATAACAGAGAACCCAACAACAGACAATCCAACAGAGAACTCTCAAGCCCAACAAGAGCAAGCCCAATTACAACCAAAACCCGAGAACCCTGAATACTGACCAAGAACACTTGAATAGTAACCGAGAACACCCAAATCTTCCCGAGAACAAGGAATGTTGGCCGAGAACGTATACTAGTTGCCTGAGAATGATCAAAAGTGCCCGAGAACACACAAAAGTGGCCGAGAGTGATCAAAAGTTATCTGAGAACGATCAAAGTTGTCCGAGAACACCCACAAGTAGCCGAGAACATGCAGAAGCTTGACTTGGTATACTTGGAAGGTAAATCAAATCCCGAGAATAGGGGATTTGAATTTACACTGAAAATCAAGTTAAATATATCCCAAAAAAATATCTTACCTATCTCCGAAGAACACGATGAACAGCTTGCTCTTGTTTTCAGAATTCTTCAAAGATCATTAACCAAAAAATCAACTTTGAATAAATGATATCACTAACACCGAGGCTAGAATAGGTCTATAGGCTCTAACACCAACTGTAAGTCCGGGAGAATGATCTTTCAACGCGATATCACGTAAACCCATTGTTAGGCAGAATCTAACAACGGATTGATTCAGTATGCCACAAAGAAACACAATAAACACACGAGAATGCTTCAAAACACGCGTTCTATTCAACGTCAGGTGCTTTAGCCCTTTGACAGTGATAACAATGATAATAACAAACTCTCTGGTCTCTCACTGTTTAACAATGACCAACCCTAACCACTTAGATACATCATGTATATATAGTACACAATAACCCTAGGCCCAAAACGCACAATAAGCCCACCGAAATCTTCATATAGCCCAAAACAATCCCAAATACAAAAAGCGTAAACCATTTAACATAGCTCAACAAGTTTTGCATATTGACTTTGGAGTATTTTCTTCTTTTTATATCTTCTCGTAATCTTTCGGTTTCTTGGTTTCTTTTTCTTTCTCTTTTTACTCCTTTTAATTGCCTATCATACCGTTGATTAAGTATACGGCCAATTCCATGGACGAATCAACTATTTGTGGCATATGAGATCTTACCAAGTCTCTTATCTCTCTTGGTAACCATTTATATGGAGTGTAACTTTCTTGTACTCTAGAGTGAGTAAGTGTGGAACTAATCGACAATATATAAGGATTTTAGTATTATATTCCTTGAAATTTGTACCAACACCATTGTAATTCCATAAATGGGTTTGAATCTGACCTAGTTCATGGATTAGGCAAAATTTCTTTAAAATAAGACCTTGAATGTCTCCTGGTTTAGATTGTACAATGCTTCTCTACCCTTGGTTTGAATTAGGGTATTCCACATTCGAGAGTTTCTCCTTTAAATATTGAGAAGAATACTGGAAAACTTTTTCACCGGTGCATTTAATAATGATGATGATTGATTCTTGTTCTTCTAGCCATCTCATAGCGGCTATAGCGTTCTAATCTTGATAAACTTCTTTAGGGTTTTATGCTTTAAAGTTTCTAAAACTGCATTCCTTGTGAAGCTTTAATTTCTTATGGGTTTCATCCCTTAAGTTACTATCAGCTGTAGAGCTGTCATTAGTTCTTCCATTCTTAAATGAATTGACTTACTTCAACTTCTCTTATTAGATTTTGACTAACTTTGACTTGTAGAGACGTCATTGAGTGTGTCATGAACTGGAGTCATAGATTCTTTGATTATATTTTGGATTCCATCCATATATTGGACCGAAATTTCTTTATTATCATTTTTAACGTTCTCCTCACTTCCATATTTCTTGGAAAGATTGTTCTGAGAGTTTGTGCTTCCTTCTCTTGATACACTATAACAAATTTTAAAGAAGTTAAATATTCAGGGAAATCAAAACATATTTTTTTTTATTATACTGTGGTTACAAGAGTGTGCACAATATTATTATAGCCACACTATTTACAACTACTAAGGTTCTATATTTTTATTTCTTCTGGCGGACAATTAATTTCTTGATCTTGCTGTCTTTCTTGGTACTCTTGCATGCCTCCTTTTCTTCCATTTCCATTTCTTTCTTGTGCATTGCTTCTGCTAATTTGGTAACACTGATTTCATGATGTGTTGAATTTTTTTCAGTGTCATACATTTCTTCTAAGGAATTATAATTCGTTTTCAGACTCTTGAGTGTGAGTAAAGTAAGGATCTTGACTTGTTGGATAATTAAAATATTCCTGTCCCGAGGATATTCTTCTAGATAGGTTATTATTATTTTCCCTTTTACATCATTGGTTTCTTGGATCTACTTGATCATGCTCCATGCATGTTCTTATTTCGAAATCTAAGCTAGTGGGATACTAGTATTAAATGAGTCTGAATCCTCTCCATTGTTATCTGATATAAATTGTCATCATTGGACACATGAATTGGTAATAAGGATGTCCACATGTATCACTTCCCTTTACCAGATAAAGGTTGAAATGATCCCTGACTGGACATATGCGCTGTGTTATTTTAGGGATAGGAGTGTATTCCTATTTTTGTCGTATTATTATGTCTTATCCTTAACAATTTTAATCATTCAGTGATTACATACTTGATATTCTTAATCAAATACTAATGACTCTATTAAAACTTCTCTCCAATCAAAGCCTAGGTATAATTAATTATGTAATTCGCTAAGATTGATGGCTCTGATACCAACCTGTCACACCCCGACTTATAGCCTAGAAGTGTGACCAATTTGTTGATACATGTTTTGTAAATATAACAGAGTTACGTTTAGTTAGAGAACGTCTTTAAATAAAATATTGAACACTCAGGATTTAAATACACATTTGATAATTTGAATACATGTCTTTTTGAAAATACGATTATAATATTCTAAATAAAATATCAGAGCCATTAGATAACATCTAATGACTATATCTACAATCTTCTATCATGTCTTGCTTATCTGATCTAACATTTCTGATTTCCTGTAAAATGAGTTGCAAAATATGTTAGCACACAGTTGATGAATGACGCAGACTCTGTTGTAAAATCTTTTCGATACTATCGTGAAATTAACAATAATACCTTTGTGACTACGCATTAGGCACCCAACTCAATTGGGATAAAATTACCCTAAGTACATGTACGATTAATAATATACATAATATCATTTCTCTTAACAGTCTCGTAGACTTCTAGAGGGTATGTTAATGATATACATGGCCTCGGAGAACATTGAGTCACCATGTACAAATATATCCAGACAAATGTATACTTTTAATCAGAGTGTCCGTTTCTTATTATTGTAACACAATCCTATGCAAAACATTCTGACACTAAAAGAGTTTTTAAAAGTTTAGGGTGTATTCACCTTTCTATTTATGATCAGTTACTTATTTCTTCTTCCGATTATTACCTGAACCTATAGTATGAGAATAACCTTTGTATAAATATCTAGATCAATGGTCTAGCTTCACACCTTTAGTCTGTTTTGTATAGCTTTAAAATTGACAATTATTTGTTTGTATAAAATATTTGGACATTTAGTCCCTTTGTTTATATACCAATCACATGCTACGTTTCTTCTCTAGGAAGAGACTTCTATACAAGGTTTTTTCTTCAAGGAATACTTTAATTAAATATAACCATTGTATAAAATTATTGAATTTCTTAATCATATAGAAAAATTATTTTGACTATCCCCAATGTATATAAAATCTTACATTTCTTAATCAAGAAGAAATATTAACTTGACTATAGCCTCTTCTTATGAAAATTTATATTATGATCAACTATAATTAAGGTTCGGGCTATACCTCGATATGGTTTAAGCCATAATAATAAAATAATACTTAAGCGGAACACCTACTTTACACAGGTATTCGGAGTTAGACGCCTAAGACTGATCGAGCAACACTTCTACTCAATATTGCGTTCTAGTGCAACTGTTGGAATTTCGTAGCTTGGCAACTTCGAGATTCGGCATGATTCCCGAGGCTAAATGTGTAAGAGTGAGTTTTTGGTGTGAGAAATAAGAGATGTCGTTCACCCCTATATATAGGATGATTTTGTGACCCATTGCATATTGATTTTAGTCTTGAGTGCATAGTGCGCCATGAAAGCGCCACATTGCGTCCATCACCCGTGCCCGTGCGCATGCATGTCAGTATCTTCGCCTCTCACTAAGACCCCTGGATGCATATGACATATAAGAATATTACCATGCGAACTCTTTTCCTTGTATAGAGCTCACAAGTTTTATTATTTATCAATATTGGAGGAATTTTTCTCTCCTATTTATACCTATGTGGGATGTTTTCACTTTTTTCTTTCTTTCAGTATGGAATGACCTTTTTTTCCTTAACATGGGATGCTTTTATTTTCTTATATCATTTCTCATTACTTATCTTGAGAATATTTTTGATCCCTCATCTTTACTTTGTTGTCAAATTTAGATAGAAATTTTGGGGATGTTACAGAGAAAGCATACACAAACGTTTTGGATATTGTAAGACCGCTTTATATCAAGGATACTTTGTGCGATTATCAATTGAAAGTCCTCACACATATCGAACCGTTACTTAGGTTAACCGGCGAAAAATTATTAAGTAGTACTTGTAAAACCGTCTTTTTAAGGTGAACGAAAATTCGAAATATCGAAACATGAATTGAACATCACAAAATTGTAAAAATCCAAAAGATTATAAAATTGTATAGGCATAAGCCTTTGAGTATATGTGTAAATATGTGTGCATGAGACGTTATAAAATATCATAAATATAAATTCGAGCATATGAATGAACTTTTAATATAAGTGCGGGCACATAGCACATAGGGTATACATGCAATTTGAAGCCCTTAAATAAACTAGAACTATACTAGGCCGATACGTCTAACAATCTATCTTATAGTTATGGCTTTGATACCAATCTATAACACCCAGAGTTTAAACGAGATAGCCTGGGTGTAACGTACAGATCATTCACACGCTCGTAACACTATTAAAGCGACAATAATTATATTTATTTTTATTTAATAGCATAAAAAGTACACAAATTGTTCATAAATATAAAAAATAACAATAAACAATTCATCAAATAACAACAAGTTCTTTATTTAAATTACCTAAGGTATACTAATGATCTTCATCCTTAGCACGCCATCGATTTAACCTGTAGCACGTTGAAAATTATATATTTTGTCAACACTTAAGTTGGTGAGTATTCATAAGCTTAAAGTAAATATGTAATATTCAATTTCTCGATTCATATGTCTCATGCAATAATACCAACCATACATAGATGATAGCGACTATGTAAATAACGCCCACTCTCCCTACCAAAGTCGTGGAACCGGGGAATGATAACCACCATTTAGTCCAACCGAGACATCCTATAGGCGGCGCGGGTACATCCCGTCGGAACCTCCCATTTTGATGTTTGAAGTACCAACCATAAATGATAAACACATTGCACATATTTTACGTATGATAATCATAAACGAATCGGAAAGATAATATTAACATGTTTAGACACAAGTAAGAATCGATTTGAAACCTGATGAAATAACTATCGGCAAAAGATAATAACATGCTACACCCCAAAAATAAAGGTTTAAAATGCGGCAATGAAAACTAATATGAAATAAGGAATACGGTAAAGAGAAGACACTACAAAAAAAAGCCATACAGTGGCACACATTTTTAATGGCATTTACTTTTTGTGCTGCTAATTTATGTTTTAATGTCACTTTACATGTGCCACATCTTCTTGGCAACCACTTTTAGTGGCATTTAACATTTGTGCTACTAAAGTTTAGATTCTAATGGCATTTTGTGTGTGCCATATTTACTCAACACACTTTCAATGGAACTTGGTATTTGTGTCAATAAAATTTAGGTATTTAACGGCACATGGCATATGCTATATTTTCTTGGTAACATTTTTATTGCCATTTATCATTTGTCATGTCAACTTAAGTTTGTAATGTTACTTTGTGTGTATCATATTCGCTTGACACACATTTTAATGACATTTAGCTTTAATAGTACTGATTCATGATTAATCTTTCATTGACAACAAAAAGCCTTAAATCATTTTCGAAATAAGTCTTAAAATAAAAACTCAAATTCTGTCATTTTCGATGCAAGTCTTAAAACATGTCAAACATTTGATGACCGAGAAAACCAGATCACCATGAACACTTTAACACCAATAAACTGATTGTGTTGCAAGAACTAGAAATGTAATGATAATCTTTGACAGTAGGTAAATACATGAAATCATTAACACTGGTGGTCATATGAAATTAATAATTAATTCATAGTGGTGAAAATTGTTTAGTAAAAGAAAGATAAAAATAATTTATAATTACGTTGGTTTCCTCCAAAATGGATCCATCTTATGCAAAAAATTAGGTGCAGGAAAAACAGTCAATACTAACCATTTCCTTCAAAATGGATGCATCTTTCATTTTATGAAAGTTGAAAATTTACAGCTCTGATGTGGGTGTATGATTCTTTTGTTAAAAATTAAAAACAAAGCTCACATGTGATACGTTCTGCTTAATTGTTTAATTCCTTAACGACATCTATTTAGAGACACAATCACCAATCCTTGCTTCAAATTTAATTCAAAAGATAAACTGCAACAATAGATACATCATATACAATAGGCTAATTGATGCCCCAAAATACCAATATATGAGATTCCAAAATCAACTGAAGGCTGGAAGTTTAAACAACCCGAGCCGAGCCCAAGTTTGACTAGGCACATTTTCACTTATGAAAGCTAGAGCTCAAGCTCACCTCATTTCTAACTCTTTTTTAAAGCTCGAGCTTGGTTCATTTCGAGCTCTTTTTCTAAAGACCGGGCTTGGTTAGTTAGTTGTTTTTTTCAAATTTGGGCTTTCATTTACAAATTAATTTATATAAATTTTTTTATTTTTATATAATTTGAGAAAAAAAAACATTAAACGAGCCTAATCTTAGCTCGAGCTCGGCTGTGTGTTGTGTAATTATTACATCGAAGTCCTAAGAGAAAAGTTAAAAATACACAAAGCTCGAAAAGACTCCGGCCCGTAAACAAGCTTCTCATACAAGGATCAAGCTCGGGTATGATAAATAAACGAGAAAAGCTCAGCTCGTTTCAGGTTTTTTATCTATCTGAGAAATAGTAACTCACGAGCGGCTTGGCTCATTTACACCCCTAATAAATTACAATTTCGATTGCCCAATATATTAAACATTACATGCTAATAGATGTCCAGTTTCAGTAATTCAAGGGACAGACATATATTGGTGCTCTGAAAGATAATTCATTGAAAAATAAATAACTTTATCAATAAAAAAAAATGATGAAAATCACACATGCCCAATTACCAACAGTTGATCTTTTATAAAGGGGTTGAAGCAAGATTCCTGAAACCAACATACAAATTCTATGTATAACCCAAATCTGTACACAAGATCACATGTCAAGGAATCAAACATAAATTAACTCAAAATAGATAAATAGGAAACACAAATGAATGTAAAAAAGAGAAAATAAACGTGTATCTATTTTTTCTTGAGGTAGCAAAAAGTAAAAGCATATGTTGTTAAATCAAAAGAGATATTTGTTGGGAGAGATATGAAGAAAACTGGAACACCAATAACTAATAGATGCTTAATATGTTTTTTTTCCTTTTAGGGGTTGAGTAGGAAGTGAATTCTCAAGTCTCTGCACATAAGGAAGGGAAGTAAGAAAAAGAAGGAAGAGCGACAACATGGACTATGGACTGAGCGGGAAGATAGATTTTTGGGAGAGAAATGATAAAATTGGAGGGAGACCGTGTTGGAAAATTTCCAGAGTGGGGGAATTATGAAATGAATGTTTTAAGTTATTGAAGTATAACAAATTTTTCTAAGTGTCGTTTTTATTTTATTATATTAACAAATTGTTTTTAAAAGTAGTTACGTTATTATATTTTATTTTATATATCTAATAATGTTGGATGTTTATACAGGATCAATTTGGAATGAATAATTGGATTACTGACGGGACACTAATCCACTTTATCATCTTCATTCTCTGAATATGATTCGGTTATGATAACATTGCTCATAATAAGTTATAATAGGCAACAAGTTTGTAAATGAGACATATACACAAGGGCATGATATATTTAAATGGACATGATGGGTCATAACATCAAGGTATTCACCACCATTAGTCATAACTAGCCCAAATTTTTATCAGTGTCACTAATTGAACATCATTCACCTGATTTATAGCTCAATGACCATAAGTTAACCAATATATAACAACCAATCGCCATAAGGCCATGTAGTATGATATAGAGCCACTAGGGGCTCCATTGCGCCGCATATGGCGACGTTGAGAAATGGCTCCATTCCTTTTTTTTTTCTGAATAAGACTAATGCAATGGAATAAATTCCCTTTAAATGAAAGTAAAAAAATGAAAAAAAATGATTGGTCAAGATCACATGCCTCTACCATTTCTCTCATTCACTCTTACCTAAAGCCCGATATTATGTTGACAAGTTTGTCAATGACGGCTAGACAATGAGGTGGCGCTATTGGGTGTTATCCAGCTGAGATGGGGAGGGGGCTAACCTCTACCACCCAGCCTAGCTGACCCTAGTTTACCATTAGTGATAAGGCCATGTGTAGCGGGGGGCTACAAATTGGGGTTCAGTTTTGACATGTGGCGTCCAGTCAACAAATGAGAGATATTTGTTTTAGGGGTGTAATAGTTTTGTAGCCCACACACACACACACACACACACACATATATATATATATATAGTGAGGTTAGAATAAGAAGTGAGTTATTTGTAAGAAGTGTGAGAAGTAATATCGGGTGTTGGATTTGATCATCTGATGGTGGATATTGTTAGTGTGTTTTTTGTTCGGTGTGTTTTATTTTGTTAGTTCGGTGTGTTTTATTTTTTTAAGGGCAAAAACCACTTCTTACACTTCCTAGGATAGTTTTACTTCTTATTTTAACCTTGTTCTATATATATATATGTGTGTGTGTGTGTGTGTGTGTGTAGAGCAATGTTATAATAAGAAGCGGATTTTTCCTAAAAAGTGTAGAAAGTTTGTTTTCACCAATAGATCTAATAAAACACACTGCACAATAAACACACCGTAACTAAAATAAAACCCACCGCACAATAAACAAACCGCAACTAAAATAAAACACACCGCACAATAAACACACTTTCCATATCCACCGTCAGATCAACATATCTAACGCACCAGATTACTTCTTAAACTTTTTAGACACACTCCACTTCTTTTTATAACATCGCCCTATATATGTATATATTACACACACATACTAAATAAAATAATATTAAATCACAAAACAATCAAGGCGACATGTATTTGTTTCCCTCATCCTTGTCGCCCCTTTTGTAGCTCGGGGGAGATGTTCACTTCCCAAAATCGCCCTTATCGTCCATTTTTGTAGCTCACTACACATTGTCTAACTGGCAATCAACGCCCTAATTGATATAAAACCTAAATACTTATTCCAAAAGACCAAAATGGTTTTATAAATGATATGTGTATGGATTTTTCTTAAATGAGTTAGATCTTAATAATATGTTTACCGACTACTTATTCTAATGCATTGCGTGGAAAAGTAATAATTCACTTATCTTGTTATTGCGATTGGCTTCTGTATAAATGATGACCATAACTAACGGGGCGATTTGGAATCTACTTTTCACTTTTAAACTTATATTTTATATTTAGTTTTTTTTTTCATAGTTAAATGAACTAATAAAGATTAGTATATAAAAAATAGATTATTATCTTCAATCCATCATCATCATCGTACTCAGTATATCCCACCAATAGCAATGCTATGGTAGGGTCTGAGGAGGGTAAGATGTAGACAGCCTTACCTCTATCCCATAGGGATAGAGAGGCTGCTTCCGGTGAGACCCCCGGCTCGATAGTAGTTTTGCATCAAGCCTTGGACATAAGGCACATAGCACTCAATCATCGGGACACCGGCTGATCGGTGCATCTTCAATCCTCAGGCACCATGTGGTGGCGTTGATAGCCGAAAGACAAGGGCACATGCACCAATCAGACGGTGTCCCGATGATTGAGTGCTATGTGCCTTATGTCCAAGGCTTGATGCAAAACTACTATCGAGCCGGGGGTCTCACCGGAAGTAGCCTCTCTATCCCTATGGGATAGAGGTAAGGCTGTCTACATCTTACCCTCCTCAGACCCTACCATAGCATTGCTATTGGTGGGATATACTGAGTACGATGATGATGATGATATCTTCAATCCCATTAAAAATTTGAATAACATAAAATCTCAAAATTTGGATAAAAGTTGTGAGTAAATTATGACGGTTTATTCGTCTTCAATCCCCAATCGAAGTTGTCAATTAGGGCAAAGCTGCAGTTTGCCTTCAGCCGGTATCATTAATTCGTCATGCTCTACCATCACGCACAAACCATTGCATTATGAATTTAAGTTTCATCGACTTCTTTATCAACCGTGCTTCAAAGATTTAATAATTTGGTAACCTAATTTTGACAGTCGATTTTATTTCCAGGTTTTATTAGTTTCTCCGGTTGCTAAAAGCTCCCTATAGTTGTTCATTGTGTTTATGAAAGATCTCCTTTGAGTTTTTTTAGATTAGAAGTGAAATTTAGCAATGTGATCGTCTTTTCTTCAAGTGCCTTAGTTTAGGCACTAGTGTTTGTCAGATAACATCTGTTCTTAGGGAAATTGAAGACTAATTTGGAGAGTATAGGTAATTAATACAAATAGACGTGTTGTTAAATATATAATTCATCACAGATGGCCTACTGGAAGATATTTAACTTGGATTGGTAATGTTAAATGTATAGCACTGGGTACTTTCATCCGGGAGCTTGACGAAGAGGTCAGTAAAGTTATTAGTTATATCTGAATGGGCATTTGGATTTGTGTTTTATATACTGCATATCTGATTGTTGTGACTTGTAGTCTTATTATCCAAGCTTCATTGTTTTAGGTGTCTAAATTCCAAATAATCAGTTTTGTGTAATTAGTTATAGTTCTGTTCTTTTTTCCTACAAAATCTTAAATTTTGGTTGTTTCATCTGTTAATTTCTTCAGTAATCATAATTTGTTCTGATTATAACATAAGCATGTCCTAATACTATGTCATATAATCCATTTAGTTACAAACAGTTTAAGATTCTAATATTCAAAATCGTAAACTCTTTATTTAGCCTCACATCCAATGTCCGAACACCAACTAAGTAATTCTTACGTTTGTTGATGGCTTTTCTCACACTCACTCCCTATTATACCGGTATATATTGCAATTGATTTAAATTAAACTTCTGACATGGTTTTGGCTTAGGTAATGGTTTATTTACATAAATTATAAATTGGTTATATCCTCTTTAATTTTATGTTGAGTTATCAATATCCTCCAAGCAACCACATCTAGTGATCCTTTTTTACTTTAAGAATGTTTTGAGTTTTTCATGATCTCCATTTTGCAGGGTCTTATTTCCGTTAATTTGGGTGATGGTTGTTTTGTAATAGTTAGAGAGGGATGTACTATTTTCCTGTCCTCTATACAAAAGCACAATTTTGATTTTACACACCAACTCTGGTAAGTTTATTTTAAATATTGAAGTCATCCTATCATAAATTTTGTCATGTTGTTTTTTCCCATGATTTGATTAGAAAAATATAGTAATGAGAATAATTTAAATAGACATATGATACATAGATGATGCATATTTCTTGATTACTTTGCCATGCTAGTTTATCATTACTTCATTTTCATCAAGTATTATATAAATTGTTTTATGGAAAATTTAAACTTAAAATTGTCTTTTTAAGAGACCATTGAATTCTAATGTTCTGTTTAATCATCTACTGGACCATCAACATGTTCTCTAGCAGCCTGTTGATAATTACTTCAATATATGAGCAAATTTATGGCACTTGCAATTGCACTTTGACTTTTTTATTACTCTCTATTTTGGTAGACTAATTGGTTATATTACTTTATAAACTGCTTTTGGTGACACTTGTTAGAGCTGACGACAATTTGTTGGCAGATAGCAATTTGTTACAAATGATTGTGGATAAACTTAATCCATCTGTGTGCAGAGTTTTTGTAATTACCTTTAATGATCTAAATGATATTGATTACCAAAATTAGATCTAATACCTTAATCGGATTTAGTTTATGATATACTCTTAATCAGTTATATATATATGTATTAGTTATTAGATATGTGTATTAGTAATATGTTAAGTGAAGAATTGATCGAGAGAGAATATGGGCAGAGATTCGTTACTCAATAAATCAAAGCTTTATTTACTACGGGTATGAACACACTGTATATAGACGATGGAACCAATTCGTTATACAACCCGTAACGAATTGGATCCAGTTCGTTAACTTACAGACTCAAAAAGGAAAGCATAACGAATCTTATGCCCCCATTCGTCAACATTCCATGACGAATGGGAACATACATAACGAACTAGCAGTCCATTTGTTTAACATCCTTAACGAATGGACTTTACACTAAACGAACTGGCTAATTCGTTAAACATCCTTAACGAATTAGCCTTACATTAACGAAATAATATAAATTACATAAATGCCCTTAACATTAAACTATTCATAAATTACAAACGATAATTACAAAGAGTCGAGACAACAAAACCGTGCACTAACAAACACCCCCTCATCTTGAGCTCTTTGTCTTTACTTTACTTGATGCGCTTTGACACCCAATCACGAAAACTATGAATCCCGAACTCGTGACATACACGTACGACACGCTGGAATTGCATTGCTCAGTTATAATCTTCCTGGCGCTCTATCAATATCTTATTCACGAACATCACGTCATTGTCAGTCTCTGATAAGTTAATGAGCCACATTGGATCGATAACTCTAATAAAGGTAGTCTTCAAACCTTTCCCAAGGACAATGACAGCCTCACCAGTACGATTGTCGTAGTACCAATGTTAAATGTTAGGTGAAGACCTTGCGGGAAAGTCTTCACCAGTACATACACCATCGTTTTTGGTGGTTTTACCTTTAGCACGAGCTTCCTCCATCCCGTACGTGGATCAATCGTCAATCCGCTTAAGGATCGGAATCTACGTCTTAAAGAACTTTAATCTGCGGTTTACCTTGAAAAGCAAATGTTGATGAAACCATTCTGCTTGACGATTTCCACCGCGGTTGATGAAAGGTCGACTCGCGAGGGTACAAACATCCCATCGCGGTAATGAGAGAACGTTTGTGATGTTCTGATAGTACTGACCACCGTTCTCCCATTTGATTATACAGACCTTAAGTTTAGAATCGTAAAGCCAGGAAACGATATCACCTAGTTGTCTTCTGATTTGCTTTAGCGCGTGCGATCGCATCCTGCTTCTGCTCTTCATTCACTTACCTATACGCTTCAATAATCTTACGAGCTCGCACTCCGGTACACGAACCAACCTTGAATATCAGCAACTGACGGATCAGGATTCCAATCAAACTTCTTGCTCTTGCCATTTGAAACCTTTTCCAAATGGTCTTCAGCAGCTTTTAAATTTTCTTCGTTGAAGGTAGGAATACCCTCATCAACATTTGATCGTTGATAAAGATCGGGGTATTCCTCTACCCTCATCTTCATAAATAAACGACGTGTTCATATCAAGAATCCGGATCTTGTAAGACTTCTTCATCGTTTATTACCTCCACATCATCCTCAGCTTCCAGCACATCGAGTTCTTCATCGTTCAGTCCCCACAATAAAGAAATTTATTGACGTGTTAGGTACTGATCGACGAACTGCCCTTCTTCAATATCGTCAAGGTTGGCAGAACTCATCACGATGCCTTTCTTGTCATCCATGGACATGATGGTGTTGGCTTTGACCGACTCAATTGGTTGAACGTTAGTCAAGTCATGATAAACCACTAATTTTTTATCATCGCGTACACCGCTAATCGTACCAGCACCAGAGGATGAGTCGTGAGTTTGTTTCAGCTCATTTCCTCCAGCACCTGAGGCATCAGGATCATCGTCATCATTCTTCAGCTTCTTAAGTTGATCGTCCTTGCACGTGAGCTGAAGAATTAAATCCTCCTGTTCCTTTATCTTCACCCACTGAGCCATGACAATCTCACGCAGCTCCTTTGTCTCCTTTTGAGAGTACGAGACAAATCCCATCAAACGCCTCTGATTGATTAACATCTGCTCTTGAGCTTGATGATCGGCGGCCATTTGATTCTCATAAAGGTGAATCAAACTAAAGAGCATGTTCATTTGGTTTTCCTCTGTACACACCTTAACAGCACAATCTTTTTGACTTTTCGGATCTTTCTTTACAAACTGAAAAACACAATATTTTTGAATTTTCAAATTTTCAATGTTTTGGATTTTTCAAAATATTTTAAACACAAATCACAATATTTTTTTATTTTTCAAACAATTTTAACGTGTTTGGATTTTCTTTATACAAAAAAAAAGAACAATATTTTTGTATTTTCTATGTCACCCCCAAAACCCAAAACATAAATATAAATGAAAGAAAGAAAGAAAATAAACAAAAGGAATATAGAGATAGTTATCCTTGTTTCAAGATATCTACAATAGTTTTTAATCCATTTACATCAGATTGGAAGTTAAAACTTGTTTTATCAAATGCCTTGGTAAGTAGATCGGCTTTTTGAAAATCACTGTGCACTTTCTCAATATCAATTAATTTCTTTTCGAAGCAATCCCGTATAAAATGATATCGAATTTCGATATGTTTAGATTTTGAGTGTTGCACGGGATTCTTGGTGATACTTATTGCAGCAGAGTTATCAATATAGATGAGAGTAGTAAGAAACTTCAAACCGTAATCCCACAAGTGTTGCTGGATCCATAAAACCTGAGAACAACAACTCGAGGCTGCCACATATTCTGCTTCGGCGGTTGAAGTGGAGACCGTTGTCTGCATCTTACACTGCCAGGAAACAAGCCGGCTTCCTAGAAATTGACAACCTGTTGTGGTCGATTTAAATTTGATCTTGCATCCTCCATAATCCGAATTGGAAAACGCAGTGGAATCGAAGCAATCGTTCTTGGGATACCATACCCGGTGTCAGGATTACCCCTCAGATAGTGAAGTATACGCTTAACCGATTCCATGTGAGTCACTTGGGGGTCTTGATTGGTACGTAGCACACAAACAAACTGCAAACATCATGTCAGGTCGAGAAGCAGCTACATACATTAAAGAATCTATCATCGCTCGGTAAAGGGTAGGATCGACGGTATCCTCCAATTCATCCGGTGATAAATTGTGACCCACGGGGAGAGGCATTGAAGGGATTTTTCTGGCAGTTATCTTGAATCGGCTTAAGACATCGTTCACGTACTTTGTCTGATGAATGAAGATTCTCTTTTCAGACTGATGAACCTGCAACCCTAAAAAGAAGTCCATCTCTCCCATCGAGCTCATTTCGAACTTTTTTTTGCATTGACTTCTCGAAATCCTTACATAACTTTTCATTTGTTGAGCCAAATATAATGTTGACGAAATATATCTTGACGAGGAGCAGATCATCACCCACATTCTTATAAAATAATGTGTAGTCTACAGTTCCTCGTTTGAAGCTGTTATCAGTAAGATGGTCAGCAAGCGTGCCATACCAAGCTCTCGGGGCTTGGTGTAGACCATACAGGGTCTTGTTTAGTCGGTAATCTCGGTCCGAATAATCAGGATCTTCAAAGCAAGGAGGCTGCAAAAAAAATACTTACTCATGTAGTTTTCCGTTGAGAAAAGCACTTTTCACATCCATCTGATAAACTTTAATATTCTTGTAAGCCGCATAAGCTAAAATATTCGTATAGCTTCCAATCTTGCAACTGGAGCATATACTTCAGTGTAATCTATGCCCTCTTGCTGATGAAAGCCTTGTACCACTAACCCTGCCTTGTACCACGATCATCCTTTTTACATTTAAATACCCACTTCGTAGGAATTGGCTTCTTAACTCTAGCGGGTTTATCAATGAGATCCCATACACCCAGTCGGTTAAACTGTTGCAATTCCTCTTGCATCGCTTCTACCCAAGATGGATCTTCAAGTGCCATACGAGTATTCGTTGGCTCCACTTGAGATAGAAAGCAAGTGTATTTGGCGAGATTCATGATTCCCGAAGAATGCAAATCCGCATAAGCACACAATATGTTAGACTCACTTGAAATAGTAACTTGATGACGTGTTTGCACACCTACATCAAGTTCAACAATGATGTTGTCACGTGGATGATAATTATGAATCCGAAGAATAGGATTCTCAGGCACAAAAACATTGTCCGTTAAATTTGTGAGATTCTCCTCAACATCATGAGACGATTCACCGATCTCATGTGTTTCAGGAAATGGAGCCGAGGAAGAATAAACAAAATGACTATCATCCGAAGAGATAGAAATCACATCCTATGCATCAGAAATATCATCTTGCCAAGCTTCTACATAATTAGAAACAGAAGATCTCGGAAGTAAGTATTGGTCTTCCAAATATGCACGCGCACCAAGTCTTCATCTGGTTGGTCAACCATTTGAGTGAATGAATTAAATAAAATCTCGTATCGTAGTCGAACATCCAATCTGGTCCTTTACCTTGGGAAGGTGTGGTATACCTTTGACAATCAACATGGTACCACTCCTTTACACAGCCCGAGGTAAAGTTAAGTACACGTTTATTAGGTGATGCGTAACCTAAGAAGTAACATTCAATTGCTTTTTCTTCAAATTTTCCCGCATCTTTCTTCAACATAGTACAAGGACACCCAAATGGTTCCAAGTACTTTAAATTAGGCTTACGCTTGATCAAAAGTTCATAACTCGCCTTCTGAAGCTTCTTCACGGTCAAAATACGATTGAGCGTGTAGTAAGCAGTATTCACAGTCTCGTTCCAGAATTGAACTGGAAGCTTAGAATCTACAAGCATTGTTCTTGCTGCCTCAATCAATGTTCTATTTTTCCCTTTTAGCCACCCCATTCTGTTGTGGTACGTAGGGAGCACTATATTCTCGATGAACTCCCTTTTGAACACAAAAGAAATCCAATACATTATTTTTAAACTCCGTACCATTATCACTTCGAATACATCTCAATTTCAGTTTGTATAGTGATTCGATCTTGGTTATTAAATTTTGAACCAGAATGGGTGTCTGATCTTTTGAACTCATAATACCCATGAATATCTTGAATAATCATTAGTGACGACTAGACAATACCAATCAGCAGCAATACTCGCACGATTCACACGACCAAACAAATCCATATGAAGTCGTTCAAGTGGAATATCAATGGTATTGATTAACTTAGATGGGTGTGACTTCTTTTTCTATTTGCCCTTTTCAAAAGCAACACAGTGGTCAGATAACTTAAAAAGTTTCAAACAAACACCATTAACCAGATCATTTGCCATTAAATAATTCATTTTCCTGACATGAATATGACCCATTCTTCTGTGATAAAGAATCATGTCCTTTTCAGATGCCTTAGAAACAAAAGTTTCTACAGAAGTTGATACTTTCGAAGACATGTTCAACACATAAATATCATTTGATCGAGGAGATCGCTTGACCACCATGTCCTCGAGAATGACATGGTTTGTGATCAACTCCTTATCATTATTAGACACTCCTTATCATTAAATACGGTAGTATATTAGATTTGTGACACACTCAACAGGTTGTGATCAACTTTATCACAATAATTAACATTTTCAAACGTGATGCAACCATTTGACACATCACCCTTTTAGTGATCATACCTCCCAAATTACAAGCAAACGCAACATACCCTCGTATATTTTTGACATTTGTTAAGAGATTGATGTTGCTGGTAATGTGACGAGAGCATCCACTATCCATTATCTAGTTTTCACCAGAAATAGTCTTGGATGAGCCCTCATACGAAGTCATAAAAGCACACAAAAAGGCAAAATTTTGTTCAGCCTCTTTCATGTTCACATTCGGTGGTGCAGAGAACTGATTTGCTCTAGCAGAAGTTCCAGAACCTCCAGAATTATCAGTGAAACCAGATGCCAAAAAGCATACACTTGGATCACTATAAGTTGTTGTTGAACCTTCATTTGCATTCTGAGTAAGAAATGCAGTGATTGGAGATGCTGTGGTGCTCAAAGGCATACTTCCACCATAGAAGGATGGATCTTGACTATCTTTTGATGACTTTTGACACTTCAATTCATATTCCTGGGCTTCAATATTTTGCATAAACTCAGAAGCATTTCTTCATTTTTGAAATAATTATTCTCCTTCAACACCATCAGGAATGTTGAGTATAAGTTAGGTAAAGCATCCTTAACCGCATCCATCTTGTCAGATTTAGAAAGCTCCATTTTTAACTTATTCATTTCAGCAATTAAATGATTGAAATGAGTAAGCATTTCCCCAAAAGTTTCTCCTTTGAGTAGGTTAAAGTTTTAGAATTGGAACTTTAACATCACTTTCTTACTCTCCTCGGTATTACCCATGCTTCTCATTCTAATGTGATGAAACAATGAAGCACAGATCTTGATACTACCAACTTGATGGAATATATTATCTGGTAAAGCCATAGTAAGAGTCGAATATGCTTTTGTCTCGATCTCTAACGCCTTCTTCTCCTCCTGAGAATATCGTGAAAAAGCTTTAGGGGTAAAACCAGTAGTCTCATCACCAATCATTGGTACAGTGTAAATGTCATCAAGACATCTAGAGCAATCGGGATGCACAGAACCAAGATGTGCTCGAAATCAGGGTTCCCATTTTGCAAAATCACTGAATTTCATCAGTCGAAGACATTTGGAATGAGATCCAATTTCAGCATCCAAGTGTAACATCTGTTGCATAAGCACGTTCTGAGATGCCAACGCATAAAAACCATCCATTGTAAATTACAAGTTCAAACTTAACAAAAAGTAAAACTTGAGGGTTAATATTGAAACTTTTGTAATGAATCAGATGAGTAACGAATCAGGATTTATGATGAACTAGTAACGAATTAGGGTATAACGAATTAGAGACGAATCAAAGGCACGTTACTAACGAATCAATGTAACGAATCGTTGACTGATTGAAATGACGAAATGAGATGACGAATCAAGTTGACGAATCATGATTATGAATTGATCACGAATCAGTAATGATTCAAGAACATGAATTAACTACAGTTGGTAACGAATCAACTACAGTGGTTAACGAACCAGATTGTTAGACGGTTATAATAAACTCAGCCACGTGGCACGAATCTGTTCAGAGATGATGACGAATCTGTGTAGAAAAGGTAATGAATTAGGACACGTGTATAACAAATTAACAATAACGAATCATCTCCATTGATGAATCTTCAAACCTAAACTAATTTTCCATAAATCTGGAAAATTCCCAGATTCAAGAACACACTAAACCCAGTATCAGATTTGTAATACAAACTCAAACTCAACCAAATCGTCCAAATTATGGCTCAAAATACTCGTAAATTAATCGCGAATCCAAATAACTCAATCCCGTAACCTTAATCGATCAAACAATCACCAATTGTCACAAATCTTATCCCCTGTTTCGTACACATACTCATCTAAACCAAAACTAATCCAAATCCTCTTAAATTCTCAATTCAATCCACACAAACAATCCTTAAACCTTCCCGAATACAAACCAAACCAAAATCAATCCATAATTAACAGATTCAACTGTTAATTCAATCAAATTCAAATACACTTAATATCACCGAAAACGAATTGAATAAACTTCAATTAACGATTCAATAATACAAAATCTTGTAATTACCTTTAATGATCTAAACGATATTGATTACTAGAATTAGATCTAATACCTTAATTGGATCTAGTTCATGATATACTCTTAATCAGTTATATATATATATATATGTATGTATTAGTTATTAGATATGTGTATTAGTAATATGTTAAGTGAAGAATTGATCGAGAGAGAATATGGGCAGAGGTTCGTTACTCAATAAATCAAAGATTTTTTACTAAGGGTATGAACGCCCTATATATAGACGATGGAACCAATTCGTTACACAACCCGTAACGAATTGGATCCAGTTCGTTAACTTACAAACTCAAAACGGAAAGCATAACGAATCTTTGATTCGTTATGCCCCCATTCGTCAACATTCCATGACGAATGAGAACATACATAATGAACTAGCAGTCCATTCGTTAAACATCGTTAACGAATGGACTTTACATTAAAAGAACTAGCTAATTCGTTAAACATCCTTAACGAATTAGCCTTACATTAACGAACTAATACAAATTACATAAATGCCCTTAACATTAAAATATTCATAAATTACAAACGATAATTACAAAGACTCGAGACGGCAAAACCATGCACTAAATGTTTTACTTTAAGTTTTGTATCCTTTAATACCTATGAAATAACCATCGTTTTCGTGTTATAGGTAGAATAACGATACAATATAATGTTGATTTTATTTTTGGGAGACAATAGTGATTATTTTCTTTGAGAAATTGTGGTCATTCTTTTCTATATGATTTTGTAATTTATACAGTATGGTTTTTAGTCGAATAGATGACTGGGAATATTACTTTTTCACCTATGTAAGGTTATTCTTAAAATAGAGATTATCTAGGAATTTCTTTGACTTCATTCTTTTTACTCATGAGTCAATAACATATTACTTTTTACTGATTTGATTCACAATGACACGTGAACATATTTGGTTTATTATGTTGTTGTACTTTTAGTTTGTTTTGTTTCAATACGGGCCATCGTTTTTAGAAAATCGTTTGAAGTCGACTGAATTAGTTGGAAGGATGCCAGCTGCAAAAGGTAATGGTGTTTCTTTGACATATTCACAAAGTATTGATAAGCTAAAGAGTATAGTCGGTCTTATAACTGTCATCATCCAATAACATATTCGCAATGCAAACTTGTCTTCGGTTATGAGCAATATAAACATGCAGGTAATTACAAGCGTGAACCATTATTTTTTCTTTTATATATGATTACGTATTTATGTACAAACATTTGTTTAATTTATATCTTTTAGGTCCCTGGTATCGCTTCTTTCGTCCATAACAACTCTTTATTAGTTAATGAAATATCGTCTTCAATATTTTATGTTTATGGTAATTACTTTTAACTTGTTACTTTTTAATTGTTTCGCCACATTTAATGGATGTGCTTATGTTGTAATTTTGGTACGAAATTAATCAGCCAAAAGTTTTCAGTTTACAATACAAGAAAGACACTAGGACAAATGATCCGGGACAAATATGTGTTATGGCAATTTTTTATGCATGTTTTTTCTTTTAAACAATGACTTTCATAAAAAAAACTTTTTAGATTTTTTTTAATCAATACTAATGCTTGTTTATATGATTGATGATGACAGGATATATATCATGAGAAACTCTGGAGCTATGTTTTCTGAAAGTGAAATGCTCAACCAAAAGAGCGTTTAGACACACCATGTAAACATTTGGAATTTGGAATATGAATCTTATTACACGTTTTTTTTGTTACATTTGAAATATGTATCGAATTGAACTTATTGTTGAAGTTATAATTGTATGATTTCTACATTTATGTATTTACCGAACTTTATTTTATATTTTATTATATATCTTGTTATTTATGTTGCAAAATTATGCGTTACGAAAATAGTACATATGTTTAAATAGAAACACTTTTACTGATAGGTAAATTGTGTCACAAAAGTTGTTTTTAGATTGTGGCACAAATCAAAGAGTGTCACTAAAATTAATATGAATAAGTAACAAGGATTACTTTTCAAAGGCACAAAAATTTTGCCACAAAAGCATTCTTTTATATTGTGGCAAGCAAAAAAGTGTCACTAAAAGCTCAAAACTTTGAGTGGCAGATCGAAAAAGTGACACTAAAAGGCTTTAGCGTCACCGCTTCTAGTGACACTTTTTTTTTGTGTGCCGCACATTCTTATATCGGTCCTAAGTGGTACTTTTTGACTTTTATTAGTACTTTTTGTATGTCACTATTTAGCTTTTTTTTAGTGAGACGGTAATGGTTAGAGCAACTAGTTGGTTCAATGACAACTTCCGACAATTTGTCCTATATATTAAAGGGTAAATAAAAATAAATACTTAAACGAGCTAAATGAACAAGAAACAAAGAAAGAGGTTCATAACGGATTTGGGAATCGTTAAAGTATGAAGTATATTTTATATAATTTTGATAGAGTATAATTAAAATTCTATTGGTTTAATTATTCTTAAAAAGTCATAATTGATTATTAAATGAAATTTATAAGTTTAATCATTTAATATAAATTACGCCCTGCTTGCGGTGCGCACATATAATGTATATATGTGTGAACCCTTGGGTGGGCAAAAATAAAATTGCACTAATTTTGACGTTATTTTACTAATCACGTGAAAATAACGTTAAAAGTGGCGGAAGGTTAATCAGGCATCATGTGGTGGCGTTGATAGCCGAAAGACAAGGGCACATGCACCAATCAGCCGGTGTCCCGATGATTGAGTGTTATGTGTCTTATGTCCAAGGCTTGATTCAAAACTACTATCGAGCCGGGGGTCTCACCGGAAGCAGCCTCTCTATCTCTATGGGATAGAGGTAAGGCTGTCTACATCTTACCCTCCTCAGACCCTACCATAGCATTGCTATTGGTGGGATATACTGAGTACGATGATGATGATGATGAATCATTTAATATAAATACCGTGTTATATATATATGTGTGTGTGTGAAAACAATTTATGATATCTGTTTCAAAAGTTTAACGGGGTTCAGTTTGGTTAAACAAGCGTGAAAAAATATTAGTTTAAATATAACAAGGATTTTTATAAAGAAAAAGAATTAAAAACAACTAAAAACATAACCAAAACGGTTGCAGGGAGACTCGAACCGGGGTCTCCCCTTCCATTGCGAGTTAACTTAGCACACATTATGTGGTGTGGAAGTAGTAGAAAAAATGTTAATTTTTTCAAACGTTTATTCACATAATGTCAAGTATTAAATTTATAAAAATGATTATTACCTTAACTAAACTACACACAAATAGGAAAGTGTACCTATCGTATATGTAGTAAAGTGTAGGTAAGAACTAAGTTTCGATCCACAGTCATACTTGTTTGATTTTTACTACTAAATCGTTGTATTATATTAACCGGAAGTGAATATCATAATAGTTTTGGTTTTGATAAGAAAATTTAGGCAAAAATTAAAAGACAATATTTTTGGGTTCTTATATTTTAATATAGAAGATCAAAGATTAAAGCGTATCATATTGGTTTAAACTCATGTTAACTTCGGTTTAACAATGAATTAGTAAACATGTGACATTAGCTTGCTATAGTGATTAAATATCGTAATAACATCTTATTCCTAAGTCATGTTATTCCATGATAATTAAAGAAAGGGATATTGACGTGTGTGAATATATATATAAATTTAAGTAAAAGTTTCACACAATTCGGGTTTTAAAATATGTTTTCACCTACAACTAAACCACACACGAAAGACAAGTGTACCTATCATTTGTAATAAAGTGTCAGTAAGAAACGAGTATCAATCCATGGACACGAAAACTTTCTAGTACTAAATCTTTGTAAATGACCAATCGAACAAGTAAATCTTAGGTAGAATTTTAATTAACTAAACTAGTATACGCTGAACACAAAGCAAGTAAATAAACAAGAAATAAATCAATCCAACAAACTACCTAGACATGAATCTACTCTACAAAACATGACAAAATAGCAATGATATGGCAAAACATCATGAATCTAAACATAAATACTAGATTTCAATAAAGCAACCTAATACTAGCAAAAATCATCATGATGGGTTTTCAATCAAGAGATAAACATAGACTAATTTGTTTGTCAAAACAACAAAGTCTCATAATCAAAGGAAAACTAGCATGAACAACATTTTAACCACCTAAGATTACACTAAAATAGCCAAATTCATGATATTAATATCAACTTATGAAACTTTAACTAGCAAGTCATCACCAAGTCAAGAATCATAACAACACTTATCAATTTTCCAATATTAAGTGTAGGGTTTCATATCCATCAATAATATTATAACCAAGTTAATTTTTACTAGTCATTTCTAACTTAGTAATGTAAACAAAGAAAATATGAACATTCAAAGTTTACAAACAAACATCTAGAACATAGTCTTCCAACATGAATGCCTAAACATTTGTAAAACTAACAAGCTTACGCAATTGTAACAAGTATGAACACTATCAATATCAACTTATAAACTTAACCTTATTCTTGAAATAACATCAATTTACCAAAATCATGCATATATAATATATCACAATAGCAAAATCTTCAATATTGTCTAGATAGCAAAAGTAATTAGCCCATAAGGCATAATACAATTACAATCAAACTAGAAATAAGATTAAAGATCGTGTTCAAGAACAATTGAAAGTAAACTAAGATCAAATGTAACATCCTACCTTTGGTTATATTAATAAAATAAATTTCGTCTATTTTATAGTGGGTCGTTATCGGTTTAGATAAATAGAATATGAGTTGGGCTAGTGTTGGGCTAAATGGATATGGGTTATGGACTAGGGTTATGAAAGAAAGAAGGAAAGACCATGGGCTTAAGCCCATGATCCCATAAATATATAAACCATAATCACCACTTAATCCTTCATTTTCACATATTCCATACACCTCTCAAAACACACACTTAAGCTCTCTCTCTCTAGTCTCTCTCTCTAGCCGAAAGATAGAAGAAGAACCGATTCCGACCTAAGGTAATGATAGTATGATATTGTTTGAGCTTAACCCGTTAGATATAATCACGAAACGACGAGCCGACACCGTTAAACCGTTTAAGTCACGATATCCGGGTGGAATCGGGTATAAACCGAACCTATGATGAGCTTAGGGGTCACCCTAGCTCAGATCTGGATCGAACGGGGCAAAAAACGGTGAAAAACGAGTCAAAACTCGTTTTTCCGGCGGCGGCGCCGGAAAATATACGAGGTTAAGGGAATGTCAGAGAATGTTCTGACATTCTCTAACCTAACCCTAGTTCGTTAACGGAGGATTAACGAACTAGAGGCAATTCGTCAGCTGATTCGTTAAGGTAAGATTAACGAACTAGCTTTAGTTCGTATCCAATTTGTTAAGGGGAAAAGATGACGAATCACCCTTGATTCGTTATAGCTAGTTCGTTAGAAGAGACAACGAATTAGATGGACTAATTCATTATATGGACTGGTTCGCTATGGACTGATTCGTTAAGAAGTCCAGTTCGTTAAAGGGGTCAATTCGCTATGAGAAGCAGTTCGTTATGATAACCCAATTCGTTATGAACCAGTAACGAATTAGAAGTTTAGTAAATGACAAGAACAGTCCCTGGACTTAGAAAAGAATGATTTATTTACAAAGAAGCCCTTGGACTTTTAAGTAGCAAATTAATTAATGATTCAAAATGCTAATGAAAAATGTGATAAGACAGTTAATAGACATAAATTTTTTCCAAGCTGACCTGTCAGCTCGACCCCACCCAGGGGCTCTGCCCCTTGGACCCTGCTAGGGGCTGCCGCCCCTAGACCCCGCTGCCATGGGCGCTGCCCCCGGACCCCCGTTCGTTGATGGTTATAATTAGACTAGAAACGCGAGATGAGTAGTGATAGTTAATTGATACGTGTAATTGTTATACAGTTAGTCGTGCACAACTAAGGAAAGGAATAACAATTAACGGTGAACGTAATCGAGTTCAGGTGAGTTTCTAGCCCCTTTCCTTGTTATGTTTTCGGGGCTGTGTGCATACTCGATGTGATTAGTTAATACACTTACCTTAAGTGGTAAGTGTATGCATTATATGATTATGTATAAATGAATGCTTGACGGTGTGTGAACGATCTTCGGATACTGCATGTACCGTCGGGTGATAGTTGAAGATATGAATGATATGTATATAAGGTATGTATGATTGCTTGTCGGTACGTGAACGATCTTCGGATATTGCACGTACTGTCAAGGTATAATGTTATGTATAATGTACGAATGGTATGTATGCATGTTATGAATGAATGTAAGAGATAGTCAGGTACAGAGGAAAGGGACTGAACCCTAATAATACTCAAGGTAGACAGGGACCAGACCCTAGTAATATCCGAGGTAGAAAAGGGACCGAGCCCTTTATAAATCTCGAGGCAGAAAGGGACTGAGCCCTAACAATACTCAAGGCAGAAAAGGGGCCGGACCCTAATAATATCTGAGGTAGAAAAAGGGACCGGACCCTAATAATATCCGAGGCAGAATAGAATTACGTAAAGTAGAATTTAGAATAAAGTATGAAGGTAAGTATGGATATTATGAACGAATTACGAAAGTATAAAGTACGTATGGAAGTACGTAGTTATGAATGTATTGAATGTTGTATGATTAACTAGAACTCACTCAGCGTAGCTGACTTTTAGTTTGCACGCAGGCTAATCGACTGAGGCAGTTGGCTTAAGGAAGACATATGGCAGGATCCGAAGAGGCTGGTATCTGGAGATTTGTCATGATGTTTGAAATACTATGTTTTATGTTATGTTTTTGAAAGACAAGTTATGGATGTTTGTAATAAATGGTTGACTTTTATATTATTCTGCGAAAGTTTTATTAACTCTGATATTTAGAACCTCGTTTATGAGTAAATCCAACGTCCAAATGTGAGGCACCGGTAACGGGGCCTTACATCAAAGAAGGATTGAAGAATGGAATGATGGATCTTGAGGATGGTGGAAGCCTTCAAACTCTCAAGGAACACATAAAATAATTTTCTAGAGTTGACAGAGAATCACCAAGGCTCCACACACAAAAATGAAAATAAAATGAGTTTTTATAAGCTTCTGGACAAAGTGCACGGTCATGCACAAAAAGTGCATGGTTGTGTACCAATTTGGTAAGTCAAACTTTCTCTTTCTGATGAGCAGAGTTGCAGGTTTCAAAAAAGTGCACGGTCATGCACAAAAAATGCATGGTCGTGCATTACCTGCACTGGCTAGTGCACTTTCAAAGTTGGCCTGTCTTGTTCTCAGCATCGGCTAGTGCACGGGCTCGTCTCTTCGGAAGTGCACGGTGGTGCACTAAAAGTGCATGATGGTGCATATTCATCTTGACACAGTACCAGATGTGCACGGTGGAGCACTAAAAGTGCATGATAGTGCACAATCATCTTGACATGGTACTAGATGTGCACGGTCATGCACATAAAGTGCATGGTCATGCACATTCTTAATATGGTCATGCACATTCTTAATATGGTCATGCACTTGCTCAGAATGGTTATGCAATTTGGCTGCATGGTCATGCACTTTAGGCAGATTCTTGATTTTTGTCCGAAAAGCACCATATTTTCGTCGTTTCTTTGTCGGGCGGGCGCCCGGACATGCAAATTCACAAATAACTTAAATAAGTACCAAATACAATGAATTTTCATGGAGTTTTACTAAAATAAGAGGATAATTCGATGCTAAAAGATGTAAACTTTGTGTTACATCAAACATCCCCACACTTGAACTTTTCTTGTCCTCAAGCAAATGAAACAAAATCCACAATAACAAGAATAACCCGTAAGCAATAATCATTCAAAATTATTAAAAGATTTACAAGCAAGCACTATTGATGTTTCCAAACAAGCCTATTAAAAATGAAGACATATTCTAAAGAAAAGAAAATAAAAGAATACGTTTCTTTGTTATTAAATATGTGATTCTTTTTTATTAAATATTATTTAAGTAATAATAATTATTCTTAAATAATAAAGAAAAGAAAAGAACACGTTTCTTAGAAAATAAGAAACGTAGGGTTTTATGAAAATAAACTAAAGGTTTATAATATTACTTTTTAACTAAAGGTTTTAAAGTAAAGAAAAGAGATTTGAACTAAAGGTTCACGAAGGAAAATATAATCGAGGTAAATATTATAAAAAGGCTAACGCCTTGTTCTTGAGTTTTTTAACCAAGGAAAGAAAAGGAAAGGAGAGGGAAGGATAAGAAAGAGAAGGGAATGATATTTTTTTTAATTAGGTGTGTTCTTGAGTTGTAAGGAAATTAGAGGAAAGGAAATGATAACTATGTTCTTAAGTTGGATGGAAAGAAAAGGAAAATAACACTTTTACAATTTTGACCTAATGAAGTAATGAAGAAGATGAAAAGATTATTGGGTAATATTGTAATTTGGTTTGTTATCCTTAGTAATCAGCCCATTTTTGAGAGGACAATTTATTGGGAATAAACATCAATTTAATCCCTCCTACTCCTTTCCTTTCCATCCTAAAAAAACTCAAGAACATCCATTTTTTTAACTATCCTTAGTTTTCCTTTCCTTTCCCTCCTTTAAAAAAACTCAAGAACAGGGTGTAAAGGTCTTAAGCCGGATTGTATATCCGACTAACAAAAGTTTATACTCGTACTATAGGTGCGAGATAGCAATGGGAAAGACCCTCGGACGGTATATTGAAGCCGATCCAAATCAAAAAGGTGAATACGCCCCAAACTTTACAAACTTGTTTTCAAACGAGTCAAATGTGTTATATGAAAAGATTTACATGAGACTACGTGTCTCTAAAAACATTTATAAACAAGAGTACAAACCTTGCCCTCAGGCTGTAGTATACGTTTGTCTGGATCCTTACATATATGGTAAAATGCGGTAGGCACATCACACCACACTTGGTGATAGTCACGCTCGCCTGCGGGGAGTAATGGCCATGCGTATACATATAGTACCTAAGTAATGTCGAACGCTGGGGTGCTTTGTGTAGAGACTTGGATTTATAAATTGTATTGTTTTATAGCTTGATTATTCCTAAGCCACGATGGGCCGGACCCAAGTTATGTCTCGAGGGGTAATCAAGTAAACGAAAGTATTTTAGCGTCAGAATATTCACCAGCATTCGTTACTGACGTATTTTCTTAGCATTTTGCAGGTGACCAAAGTTAGAGATTGGGAAGACGAAGTGCTCAAGATATCCGATTGATCGGATCATTTTGTATTAACTAAAATATAAAAATGGTGGTTTGTAATAAAACAAGTAATACTTTTGTTATAACTTAAAACGGGTATTTTATAATCCTGTTTTTTATAATGTAAATATTATATCCACATGTTTTAAAAGACTTCCTTTTTAACACGTAACTCTGATATGTTTACAAATGTGGTACCAACTGTTGGTCATACGCCCAGGCCTAAGATGGGGGTGTGAAAATGTTGGTATCAGAGCCATCGATCTTAGCGAATTAGGTATTACAAGATAACACCTAAGCTTCGGTCCAAGTATAGGAAAAATATTTTCATTACATATTTTATTTGAATAGGGATAAGATAGGCTGGTAACCTTTTCTTTCCCTCCTCACTCTAAACCACCCAAATTAGATGTCTTTCAAGAATATGATGGATAGCTATGTATGTAAAGCAAAGAAGGCTGGAATACCCGAACCCTTACCCAAGGATAACATGAGCGAGGACTACTATGAGGCTTTCTTCAACCAAGACCAATACATTGATCAGACCAAGTCAATATACTTCCCTGGAATTGAGAATTGTCCAATCAACTTACCTGATAGTCCACCCATACCAAGAAGTGATCCTCCAAGACATTCCAACTACCACCCGTCAAGCATACCCATGTACCACCCATCCGAAGTCCCAACATATCACCCTTCCGAGATTCTGACATATCAACCATCTGAGATTCTGACATACTACCCATCTGGTGTTCCAACATACCTACCACCAAATCCTCACCCATCGTATGCTTTCCTCTCCAACCGACCGATCAAGGAGGAGCCTATGTCTGACTCGTCCGATTGGACACAATGCCATTCTGACCAACGAAGATGGCACACCGGAACCTCTGCTTCTGACTTTGTAGACTCCTGTTCCAACAACGGTGAAGGATCATCCCGCAAGCCTAAAATGAGAGTTATGATGCCATATGAAAGTTTCTGCAGGCCCTCGATAGTGAAGGAAACTGCCCAACTTATGGAAGAGGAAGACCCTGAGGAAGAAGAGGATCTAGAATCTGAAGAGGAACCTGAAGAAGAGTACCTAGAAAATCCCAATGAAGTGATTACACCGATGGAGGAACCGTTCTTTCCCCAGAATCCAAGTTATGGATCTGTCGATCCTTTTGTGCAATATCTCGAGGAACTCAAGAACAAAGCATCATCAAGCTTCCCACCATACCAAGGCAAGATTCCATCAATTGAAGACCAAACAAATGAAATCCGTGAGCAAAATGAGGCTGCCAAAGCTTTATTCAATTACCCATCCGATGTGACATCATCGCCATATCCAAACCCAAGGAACCACTACGACGTGGTCATGATGGGGTACCGTGATCAACCGCCAAAATATGGATACCCAAACGAGATCCCTCAATCACAAGAGGAGCATTTGGACCGAGCCTTGCATGAAACTGATTACTTGAGAAAGAAGATAGCTGTGGATGGAAAGAAGAAGAAAAAGATAGCAGAAAAAATTCTAAGGAAATGCAACAAGATGACAAAGATGGTCAAGAAGTTTATCAAAGATTGATGAAATGAAAGAAGGACGAGTGTGGAAGAATTGTGTGTGTGTTTAATGTATCTTGATGTTATGTGTGTAAAATGTGTGATAATAAGGACAGGTATATATATATATATATATATAATGATAGGGGTGGGATCTAGAGAGAACTCCTCTTAAAGAGAGAACTAGAGAACTAGTAAAGAATTATTTTTAACTATTTAAAAAAAAATTTATTTTGTGATTTTTTTTCTTTCCTCACTCTAATAATATGATATTGATACTAAAAAAAAAGAAAAAAAAACTTGTCGATGTAGTACTGTAGTGCATATGTGCACTAATTCCTATTGCATATATACAATAGTGTTTTATTGCATATAATATAACACGACTGCATTATCCAATACACACTATTGAATATATGCAAATACGACACTAATAATTGTATGCAAAACACATTATCGCATATATGTAATACAACACTAATGCACATATGCACTATATCGATTTTTTTTTAATTTTTATATATAATATAACACTATTGCAAATAAACAATACAAACAACTATATATATGCTATTCAAACTATTTCAAATATCAAAATGCACATTATTGCATATATGCATTATAAAAAAAGTCGGTGTATTGCATATATGCATTACTCGTTAATTTTTTTATTTTATTTTTATATTTTTTTTGTGGTGAAGAATAACAACATTTAAGAAGGATGAAAGAAAAAAAATTTTTAAAATATTTTTTTAATTAAATTAAAAATACTTCATTATTAGTTCTCTAGTTCTCTCCATAAAATGGAGTTTTCTCATGATCCTCTCCCTATATATAATGTGACATAAATAAATTATGAATTTTAAGAAAAGAAATTTGTTAAATTTCAGTTAAAGAAACGTTGAAAAAGAAAAAGAAAAATGTCACAATAAAGCAATAATATTGAAAATGCTCGAAATGAAGCTGAGATAAGAAAAGAAAAAAGTGAAAGATCATGAGAAAAAAGAAGATAAAATTCTCGAAAAATACATGAATCAAATACAAAAAATGATTAAAGAAGCAGTTACGGAAGAATCTATAGCTAGATCTCAATCTAAGCACTCTAAACATTCACAATCTGTAGAACTCTCCCGTAAATCCGTTAAACCCGTCTGAAACCATCCCATATTGAAGAAAGTGTTCATGAGTCGAATGTTGGAGATGGTGTTAGCCAAGAGTTTAAGAAATTGAAGATTGGAGGTTGTTCGTTCAAATATTTCAAGTATTTTGAACCTAAGGAGTTTCATGGAGACAAAGGAGCTATTACAACCATTGATGGCTCGAGGAGATGAAGTCAATTGTAATCATAAGCAAGTGTTCTAATCAAGAGAAGATTCAATACTCAGCCCAGATCTTTAAAGGTGAAGCGCTAGAATGGTGGAACACGTTGATAATGAGCAAGGGACGTAAAGTGCTGTACAATCTTTCATGGGTGGAGTTCAAGGAATTAATGATGGAGAAATTTTTTCCTATGCATGAAACCGACCAGATCCAAACCAAATTTCTTAATCATACGATGTAGGAACAAACCTCCGCGAGTACAATAATAAATTTCATGACTATTGTCGCCTGGTTCCCCAGCTGGTTAACCCTAATTCTAGCAAAGTCACACGCTACATATGGGGATTGTCGCGGGGAATCCGCGACATGGTGAGATCTCATCTCCCACAAAATGCCGACTCCGCGATGGAGTTAGCCGGTTCCTCATGTGCGGCCTTGTCCGCAATAAAGAGGACGACAAAAAGGTCGTGTTGGCGAACGACCAAAGGAGGACTGGAGGAAGCGCCCGATGCAAGGGTAGAGGTGTGGACCAACGCAAGCAAGGATTTAATTCCAACCTCAATGTAAGATTTGTAGAAGGTATCACAAGGATCGATGTCATTTCACTCCACCTTTTACTACAAGTGCCTATGAAGCATGTCATAGACCCGGCCACACAACGACCGATTGCTGGAAGAAAAAGATGACCTGCTACAATTGTATGGAAATGGGGCATCTAAGCTTTGAATGTCCCAAGAACAAACCCGCGACTGGTGGAGCGGGTGGAAGTGGTCAAGCCAAGAAAGGCAACGCAAGAGTCTTCATTCTTGATACTAAAAAGGCTGCTGACATGTCGGAAAGCATCACCGGTACGTTTCTAGTCAATGACACCTATGCTAGAGTTTTGTTTGATTCAGGTGCCAATTTATGTTTTATAGATTATAACTTTTTTAGACTATTAAACGAATCTTTAACAAAACTAAATAAAACTCTAAGCGTCGAGGCTGCTAGCGGCGAAATAGTCAAAATCTCCGAAGCCTTTGAAAATGGAAAAATTCTATTAGCTGGTTATATTCTGCCTATTCAACTATTGGCAATGACTCTTGCTGGTTTTGATATTGTACTTGGTATTGATTAGTTATCCAAAATCCATGCTCGTATCATTTGCAATAGCAAAACCGTCGAACTTCACGCTCCTGATAAATGAACCATTCGAATTGAAGGGGACAAAGACGCTGGCAAAGTTAGCATAATTTCCATGATTAGGGCTAACAAATGTTTAAATCAAGGATGCTTAGCATTCATGTCCTACGTCACTGAAGAATCCAAACCAAAGGAGATAAAGGACGTGCCTATTGTCTCCGACTTTGCCGATGTTTTTCCCGATGAACTTCCTGGAATCCCTCCCGATCGTGAAGTAGAGTTTAGGATCGATCTTATTCCCCGTACCGCTCCGATCACAAAAGCACCGTATCGCTTAGCGCCAACAGAGATGAAGGAATTAAAGAAACAACTCGACGAGCTTCTCGATAAAGGCTTCATTCGACCGAGTTCATCACCATGGGGAGCGCCGATACTTTTCGTCAAGAAGAAGGATGGTTCCATGCGTATGTGTATAGACTATCGAGCATTGAACAAAGTTACTATCAAGAATCGTTATCCACTCACTCGAATCGATGATCTATTTGACCAACTCCAAGGCGCTAGCTTCTTTTCCAAAATCGATCTTCGTTCTGGTTACCATCAAATCATAGTCCAATCCGAGGATATTCCGAAAACCACATTCCGAACAAGGTATGGCCATTATGAGTTTACCGTTATGCCATTTGGACTTACTAATGCGCCTACCGCGTTAATGGATATGATGAATCGAATGCAAGCCTGACTTAGATAAATTTGTTATCGTATTCATTGATGACATACTTTTTTATTTTAATTCTAAGGATGATCATGAAAATCACCTCCGAACCTTACTTGAAATACTTAAAACCGAGAAATTGTACGCCAAGTTCTCAAAGTGCGAGTTCTGGTTGCACGAGGTGCAATTTCTTGGTTACATCATCAATGTAAATGGTATTCAAGTGGACCCCGCTACGATTGAAGCTATCTCTAAGTGGGAAATCCCAAAATCGCCAACCGAGATCCGAAGTTTCTTATGTTTGACCGGCTATTACTTTAGGTTCATTGAAAACTTTTCTCGTATAGCCGTTCCCCTAACTTCTCCAACTCGCAAAAACGTCAAGTATGAACGGGGAACTAAACAACAAGAGGCGTTCGATATACTTTAACAAAAACTTACCCAAGCACCTATACTGGCCTTGCGAGAAGGTACTGAAGATTTTGTTGTCTTTCGTGACGCGTCTCATTCCGGTTTGGGATGCGTGCTGATGCAACGGAAGAAAATGATCGTTTAAGCCTCTCGTCAGCTCAAGGTGCACGAAAAGAACTGCACAACTCACGATCTAGAGATAGGCACCATAATCTTTGCATTAAAGATATGGAGGCACAATCTCTATGGAGTATGATTTACCGTGTATACCGATCATAAAAGTTTGAAAGACATCTTCGAGCAAAATGAACTCAACATGTGTCAATGACATTGGATGGAAACTTTGAATGACTACGACTGTGAAATCGTCTATCATGAAGGCAAGGCTAACGTTATAGCCGATGCATTAAGTCGTAAGGAACATGAAAATCCGAAAAGAGTCCGAGCGTTAAGGTTAGAACTCCAAATTGATCTCATTGAACAAATCAAATCCGCTCAAATCCAAGCTATCAAAGAAAACAAGATCTCCGACGAAAAACATAACGGCACCTTTAACTCGTTAGTTAAGGGTGAAGATGGTATCCTTAGAATGGGAAGCCGAATTTGGGTACCAATCGTTGGAGATTTGCGTGAAAAGATAATGAATGAAGCTCACAAGTCTAAGTACATGATGCACCCCGGTAGTGACAAAATGTACCAAAATGTCAAACCGAACTACTGGTGGAATGGGATGAAAAAGGACATCGCTTCGCACGTGGCGAAATGTTTAACATGTTTAAAAGTCAAGGCTGAACACCAAAAGCCATCGGGACTGCTCCAGCAACCCGAACTTTCCGTTTGGAAGTGGGAGTTAATAACCATGGATTTCATCACAAAACTCCCGAAAACGAATCGACAACATAATGCTATTTGGGTTGCTGTGGATCGACTAACAAAATCTGCACATCTCATACCCATCAATGAATCATACTCAATTAGCACGTATCTATGTGAACAACATTGTTGCTTTGCATGGAGTACCATTATCTATAATCTCTGATCGGGACAGTCGTTTTACGTCTTATTTTTGGAAAAGCTTCCAACAAGCGTTAGGTACAGAGTTAAACCTTAGCAACGCCTATCATCCATAAACTGATGGGCAAAGCGAAAGGACAATTCAAACGTTGGAATATATGCTCCGGGCTTGTGTGATAGACTTAGGTGGAAGTTGGGATGACCACCTACCCCTAATGGAATTCTCATACAACAATAGTTATCACACGAGTATTCAAGCTGCATCGTTCGAGGCGTTATATGGTCGAAAGTGTAGAACGCCCGTGTGCTGGTCTGAATCTGGAGGCAATCAATTGTCTGGACCCGAGATAGTCCAAGAAACCACCGACAATATTCTACGAATTCGCGAACGACTTAAGACGGCACGTGGTTGCCAAAAGAGATACGCCGATGTCCATCGTAAGCCGTTAGAATTCAATGTTGGTGACAAAGTTCTTTTGAAAGTCTCGCCATAGAAAGACGTAGTTCGCTTCAGAAAGAAAGGAAGGTTAAGTCCTCGATTCGTTGGACCCTTCAAGGTACTTGAACAAATTGGTACTGTTGCATACTGTTTGCGACTACCCGAGGAAATACAGGAGATACATGATGTATTCCACGTCTCAAATCTGCGAAAATGTTTAGCTGACGAATCTTTATCCATGCAATTAAAAGACGTTGAAATTAATGAAAACTTAAATTTAGTGGAAAAACCAATTCAAATAGAAGATTCGAAAACAAAGAAATTGAAAAGATGAACATTTAAAATTGTGAAAGTAAAGTGGGACTCACGAAGAGGCCCTAAATGTACATGAGAAATTTAGTCCAAAATGAAGAAGAAATACCCCCATCTATTCTAAAGAAGCAATCTTGAGGACGAGATTTATTTCAAGGTGGAGAGGATGTAACATCGTGAGAATTTCGAGCTTAAAATACCTAGTTTCCAAAGTCAAGGGACCAGAAATGTCAAATTCCAAGCCTTAGTATTTAAAAAGAAAATTCTGGTTTCCTGACCCATCGCGATACGCGATGGATCAGAAGGGAAACCCATCGTGTATCGCGATGGGTTGTCTGACACACAGAAAACGTGGCGTGCCATGTGTCCACACGTGGCATAACGTCCGCCACGTGTCACCACGTGGTAGCACGTCCGCCATGTGGCACAACCCTACCACGTGTCGCCACGTGGCATAACCCTGCCACATATCGCCACGTGGAAGATCTACGGGTGACGACGCAAGCCTACGTCGCGATACGCGACGGGTTGCTCTAAGAGGCCATCGCGTATCGCGACGGGCCCCTGGTTTTTTTTATAAATAGCAACTTCGGGTTTGATCATTCTCACACCAAAATCTCACATACCTCTCTCCCTCTAACATCTCTCTAAAGCATCCTAACCATACCCTCGATCACCTCGAAAAGCGTGCCCATATTCCTCGATTCTCGTGGCCGTTAACTCAAAATTCGTGCCATAATCCAAGTGACGTTCCAACAAAGAAGGCGGTGACAATCCGACATCCTGACGACCTGCCTCATGAAGCGTGCCAAAGTTCGAGAAGTATCCGTGTGCATCGTTTTGCGTGCCAAGAATGGAGTGTTGAAGGAAAGGCGTTGGATCAAGAAGAAAAAGAATGGTAAAAGACGTGGAGGTGCTGCTCGATCGTCTATGGTTGTTATAAGCCAAGAAAGGTAGGCATGATGACTGAATAAAGTAAATGATAAATTATTGTAAAGGCTTAACACCCTAAGTCGAGGTTATACTCGATACCTCGATAAATAAAAGAAAATATAACAAAAAAAAATAAAGAAATTATGAATATTTATATATATGTATGTCATTATATAAATATGTGATTCTTTGTTATTAAATATTATTTAAGTAAAAATAACTATTCATAAATAATAAAGAAAAGAAAAGAATACGTTTCTTAGAAAAGAAGAAACGTAGGGTTTTATGAAAATAAACTAAAGATTTATAATATTACTTTTTAACTAAAGGTTTTAAAGTAAAGAAAAAAGATTTTAACTAAAGGTTCACGAAAGAAAATATAATCGAGGTAAAGATTATAAAAAGGCTAAATGTCTTAAGCCGGATTGTATATCCGACTCACAAAAGGTTATACTCGTACTATAGGTGTGAGATAGCAACGGGAAAGACCCTCGGGCGGTGTATTGAAACCAATCCAAATCAAAAAGGTGAATACGCCCCAAACTTTAGAAACTTGTTTTCAAATGAGTCAAATGTGTTATATGAAAATATTTACATGAGACTACGTGTCTCTAAAAACATTTATGAACAAGAGTATAAACCTTACCTTCAGGCTATAGTATATGTTTGTCTGGATCCTTACATATGTGGTAAAATGCGGTGGGCACATCGCACCACACTTGGTTATAGTCACACTCTCCTGGTTATAGTTCCTAAGTAATGTCAACGCTGCGGTGTTTGTTGGGGTGCTTTGTGTAGAGACTTGAGTTTATAAATTGTATTGTTTTATAGCTTGATTATTCCTAAGCCACGATGGGCCGGACCCAAGTTATGTCTCGAGGGGTAATCAAGTAAAAGAAAATATTTTAGCGTCAGCATATTCACCAGCATTCGTTGCTGACGTTTTTTCTTATCATTTTGCAGGTGACCAAAGTTAGAGCTTGGGAAGACGAAATGCTCAAGATATCCGATGGCTCGGATATTTTTGTATAAACTTAAATATAAAAATGGTGGTTTGTAATAAAACAAGTAATACATTTGTTATAACTTAAAACGGGTATTTTACAATCCCGCCTTTTAAAATGTAAATATTATATCCACATGTTTCAAAAGACTTCCGCTTTAACACGTAACTCTATTATATTTACAAATGTGGTACCAACTGTTTGTCATATGCCCAGGCCTAAGACGGGAGTGTGAAACACACTTTAATTGTACAACGCCCTCGATGTAAAATAAAAACTATAAAAGTGCAAAAGAGAGAACCGAAAAACTCCCCTAAAATCCTGAAAGCTGCTAGAAGGTTTCTCCCCAAACTCGGCAATGGGATAATCCAAAGACCCGGCCATGCGACCGTGAGCGTCAAACAACCTAGTAAAGCAACCAAAGCAAAACAAAACAAACCAAAATATGCCCTTGACATGCACATTAAACATAACAAATCGCAAATCCATAACATCCATAATACAATCCTTTAGATAAAGTCTACCAACAACACAGTACTACACAAATAAACATAAACACAAAGTAACACAAAACACATAAAAAAACTACCAATTTCCTAAACATGCTAAATTTTGAAGGATTCGATAACTAGACTGTCACACCCCGATAGGTAGTTGCGGAAGAGTAATACGGGAATGTGATAGATAACTCTGGTATCAACCGCATTGTTTATAAAGAAATGCAACAACTTATTTACATCATATTACATTGGTTGGTACTAAGTTTACAAACTAAGTGAAAAACACATAACCAGTTCTTGGCTTCTTATTCATTACTATATTATTGCATCTATTTACAGCGATTCAACTTCAGAATATAACACCAAGCACGTAGCAATTATTCCATTTTTGTCTCACCTAAAAAGCATGTTAAAACGGGTCAACTACGTCTAGTTGGTGAGTTTCAAGTTTCACGAGTACGAACGAAAATCCGTATATGAGTTCATAAGTTCACAGTATGTATGTATGTATGTATATGATATTTTTATACTAAGCCACAAGTGAATCTGAAACGATTTAAAATGCATGGCCACCTTGCCCATGTACTCCCGTTGGCATTTAACAACCACTTTGCCCCAAGTATGTACTATGTCTAACACCACATAGCAGAATGTAATACGATTAAATGACAATGTGCAACTGGGTTAACATGTTCCGGCATACCCCTCCGCCCCTGTTAGTCGGGTTTGTCTAACCGATAGTACTATCCACACGTCACCGGCGCGAATTTAATCATTTGTGTTTGTGGGGACTTTTCACAGCATCACAAGTTTTCAAGTATATGTAAACACACTTTTCACCCAAAAAGTTCGTAAAACAGTTTGGAAAGTGGGGTCATGAAACTCACCTTATCGTAGTATTGATCGATTATACGCGTAGTAAGTATAATGCTTCGAATGTAGCTCGTATCCTATAATCGTATAGTACGGTTAACACTAGTACAATGTTTAAACTAAATCAGGCTGTATAGCTAGTCTGGGTATAGCTGTTACGCCCAGAACTTGCTAGTAGTCTTAGATTGTGACGTTGTACGTTACGAAATGTTTAAAATCAGATTTGGATCAGTTGCATCGTTTTTCATGCCTAACCAAGTTGATCGTTTACGAGTTTCGGAAATAGGTAAGATCACACAAACTTAAGTAAACATACTGTTTGATAAAATGATTTGATTTATAAAAGAAATTTAAAGTTAGGGTATCTGGATTTGTTTCCGTTTTCATTCGGGTTTGATTATACAAAACACGTACAATTCACTGAAATGTCCGGAAATCTAGTAAAAATTTGTTTTTATTAAATCTATCCAAAACTATGATATTTGACCACTTTTGATGTTTTGACATACCAGTCAGTTCGTTAAACACAAAACTGTCGGTTTCGTTAAAGCATTTGTAATTTAAATCTTCAAATAATCATAACTAATTATGTAATTACATATAAATTATGAGAGATTTTGTAAAAATAAAGTACAATCTGTAGAATTTTAAAAAAATATTTTCAGAATTTTTTATACTTAACTATTTATTTATAAAAATTCATTTTATGTGTTATAATTAACCTATAAATACCCCGTTTATGCCAAAAGATTTCTGAAAAATCCAATAATTTTTTTATGTGGTCATAATATTATAACACAACCCCTGTAAAATTCCCAGAACCTAATTCTTTGAACAAAGTACCGTTCTGTGCATTTTTCGGCTGTTAAAACTCGATAAAAACGCAAATGCACAAACTGCACTTAGACATCTCCAATTGATCCCAAATTTTTCCAGTGATCTTACCATAACGTTTCTGAGTGTCAAACAAAATTCCATAATTTTCATGAAGTTTAACTATTTTTCCCAAATGGAACAGTAATAAATTCGCCAAATATTCTCCGTTTATCGTAAAATTTCCATATTTGAATAGGGACTCATTATATGATCCCTAATGTTCCTACAAAGTTTCACAAACTAACAACAAGCACGTCACATCTTAATACTAAACAGCCCCTAAATAAGTAATATGGTAATTACCTTGTCGGTTTTAGATAGTTTTCGGTGGTTTTATCGACTCTCCGTGTCTTGGGTCACAATCTACATATCATATAACACAATACTGAGGATAAATCATCCATAGTCCAGCCTTGTTAATTAGGGTTTCAGTTAGGGTTTCAAATCAAGGTTTTAAACCGTAAAAACGTCGTATTCATGTTCTAATCCGTGATTTTGGTCAAAAATCCATATGGTTATGACTTGTAAACATTTTTAATGTCAAAAAATGATTTTAGTTGATTTTTAGGGTTTTTGGATGGTTAAACATGTTTAATACTAATCTATACCTAATATTCCATGTTTAAATCATGTTAATCAAGTATGAAATGAATGAAAAATTGATGTACCTTTAGGGTTTTTGTTGCAAGTGTGTAGAAAACAATAGAACTTTATCTGGTTTTAATATTTTTTTATGAAAATATCTAAGTTACAAAGCTTATCTAACAAGCTTTATACAAAGGGGTCCCACCCCCTACTTGCGGCCGGAATTAAGAGGGGCCCATTGAGCCTCTCTTTTGGCCCATTGATGCCTTGGTTTTCATGTCACGTGTTAATCTCGGTCCAAAATTAAGTTTGGGTTCGGTTTTTCACAAGAAAACTAGTTCGGGTGCAAAAAACAGCGCGAAAACGAGTGTTTAGAAAAACGTACTGACTCGTTGTAAATTGTAACATCCCGAAATTTCTATAAATAATATATAATATATTATTTACTTCAGAATAATAAATTGATATAGTAGACAGATAATAATATAATTTCCGTTTCCAGAATCGGCTAATAAAATAAATTATTTTGAGTTGGGCTTGTGTTGTGTTAAATAGACATAGGTTATGGACTTGGATTAAAAAGGAAGGAAGAAAAGACCATGGGCTTAAGCCCATGACCAATGATATAAATACCTTAATTATCCCTTAAATCCATTTATTTCACCCATTCCATACACCACCCAAAATACACACTTAAGCTCTCTCTCTTATTCTCTCTTTCTCTAGCCGAAACCAAGAAGAAGAATCGATTTTCGACCCAAGGTAATGATAGTATGATATTGCATGGATCCAAACCCGCTAGATCTAGTCGCGAAACGACGAGCCGACACCCTAAACGGTTATAATCACGAGATCCAGATGGAATCGAGCATAAACCGATAAAAATATGAGCTTAGGGGTCACCCTAACTCAGATCTGGATTGAACGGGACGAAAAACGGTGAAAAATGGGGTAAAATACGCTTTTCTAGCCACCGCTCGGTTTTCAGGCATGACAGCGCTGGAATGGCGGCGTACGAGAATAAGGGAATGTCAGAGAATGTTTCTGACATTCTCTGACCTATCCCTCATTCGTTAACAGATTAATAACGAATTAAAAAGCAATTCGTTATGCCCATTCGTTACGAAGAAATAACGAATTAGCAGCAGTTCGTTAAGCCATTCGTTAAGTAATTTGTTAATGGAGAATTGGTGAATGAACCCCCAGTTCGTTATAAAAGCCAGTACATTATAAAGCCAGTTCGTTATATAGGCCAGTTCATTATAAAGACCAGTTCGTTATAAGAGAACACATTCGTTAAGAAATAACGAAAGAGTCCATTCGTTAAAGGACTAGATGACGAAATAGATAAAGAATTAGAGTTTGAAAGAATGACAGAAAGGTCCCTGGACTTAGAATAAAATGGATTAATTACAATGAAGCCCTCGAACATTATGAGTTAGCAAATATAATAATAAATTAGAATTCCAATGAAAACGTGTTAAGACAGTTAATGGAAATAAAGTTAGTTATGCACAGCTAAAGAAAGGAATAACCATTAACGGTGAACGTAACAGGACTCAGGTGAGTTTCTAGCCCCACTTCCTTGTTATGTTTTGGGGCTGTGTGCATACTCGATGTGAAGTGTGAATACACTTACCTTGAGTGGTAAGTGTATGCTATAATGTTTGATATAACATATATAGATGTTATGAATGGATGTCTGTCGATGCGTGAACGATCTTCGGATATTGCACGTGTAGACAGGGTAAGAAATGTTTGTCGGTGCGTGAACGATCTTCAGATATTGCACGCATCGCCAAAGAGAATGATTACTAGGTAATAAGTAGTGTGTACGAATGTTATGTTGTGACTTTTTTATTATAAGAAGTGTGTTGTAGGCACGTCGAGTTAGAGTGTGGTAGAAGTGGTAACAAGTTAGTAAGGGTGTAAGTGGCATGAAGATAGTACGTGGTAGGGTAAGCCTATACGTGCCTTCGTTATTAAGTGGCATAACCATAGTACGTGGGAGGGCAAGCCTCTACGTTCCTTCATTAAATAAGTGGCAATACGTAAGTACGTGGGAGGGCAAGTTTCAATGTGCTTCCGTAATTATGTGGCTAAGAGGTAGGGGCAGTAAAGAGGTTAGCGGTAAGGTGAGCAGGTTAGATGAATGACTATGTGTCTTCGGACACATATGTATATGTAAAAGCATGAAATGGTTGTATGGTAAGTTGCCTGATTAAATAGAACTCACTAAACGTAGCTGACTTTTATTATGCACGTAGGTAAATATGCTTAAGGAGTTAGAATGAGGATGACACATGGCAATGATTGAACGACTGCATCTGAAGACGGAAGAAATGATGTTTTAAATGTGATGTATTATGATACGTTTTTAAAGACAAGTTTGTATGTTTTGTAACAAATGATTGAAATTAACATTTCCCTAAAAAGTTTTAATTAACTCTGATTTGTAGAACTGTGTTCATGAGTAAATCCAACATGAAATGTAGGGCACCAGGAACGGGGCCTTACATAAAATCCAAAATATTTTCATGGATTGTTTAAAACATCTTATATAAGTGTTTCGTAAGTCTTTTTCGGCTTGACGGATGCTACAATGCTCATTTTAATGTTAACGATTGCATTCAAAGTCATAGCGTATTGTTAAATGAAACTTTTTTCGTTTAAATGGTTTTAAATGTACTGGGATATTAGTCACTATAATATATATATACATAACTCATTTATGACCCCTCGATATATATACGGGTCATAATCAGTATCAATTGGTTACTCGTTTAATCGCTACGAATTAATCGATTAATCGTTTACTCGCTGCGTATGGAATAAGGTTTACATCATTTTGTCACGAATGTCACATTCTCCCCTGTTATGAAATTTCGTCCCCAAAATTTGATGTGTCAATGGTTTTCTTTTTAGGGAACATGTGTGGGTATTTCTTTCGAAATTCGTCCTTTGGTTCCAAAGTAAATTCGGGTCTTTGTTTTGAGTTCCACCGAAATTTTACCAATGAGATTTTGTTGTGTCGCAACTGCTTGGTTTTCCCGTCGACAATTTCCACCGGTTCCTCTACGAAGTTTAGCTTTTCATTTACCTGAATATCTTCCAGAGTTACTATTGCCGTTTCATCAGTCAGACACTTTTTCAGATTCGACACATGAAACACATCATGAATAGTGCTCAGTTCTAATGGTAGTTTTAGTCGGTAGGCTACGGGACCAATTTTAGCAACAATCTCGAAAGGTACAATGTATCTTGGGGCTAACTTACCGGTCTTTCCAAACCTCATAACACCTTTCCAGGGGGCCACTTTCATAAACACCTGGTCGCCTATTTCGAAGGATAACGGTTTTCTACGAACATCGGCATAGTTCTTCTGTCGGTCACGGGCGGCTTTCAGTTTTCACTTAATCTTATGAATCTTATCGGTTGTTTCTTGAATAAAATCGGATCTTGAAATTTGAGTATCACCCACTTATGTCCATCAAAGTGGCGATCTACAATATCTCCCGTATAATGGTTCATTCGGATTGACCATCTGTTTGGGGGGCGGTAAGCGGTACTCAGGTCTAGTCGGGTTCCTAGATCTTCTTGAACTGCTTGCCAAAAATGTGAAGTAAACTGACTGTCTCGGTCTGAGATAATCGAAAGTGGTACTCCGTGTCGGGATACAAATTCGTTAATGTAAATTTGGGCGAGTTTTTCAGTAGTGTAGTTGTTACAGATCGGAATGAAGTGTGCGGATTTGGTTAATCGGTAAACTACTACCCAAATGGCATTATATCCTTGGGAGGTTTTGGGAAGGTGTGTCACGAAGTCCATGGTGATTTTTTCTCATTTCCATTGTGGGATTTCGGGTAGTTGTAACATTCCCGAAGGTTTTTGGTATTCAGCCTTAACAAGAGCATAAATTGTGACATTTAATTACATATGTGGCTATATCCTTCTTCATACCAGGCCACCAGTAAAACTCTTTAACGTCTTTATACATTTTATCAGTACCTAGATGAATAGAATATTTGGACTTGTGCGCTTCATCAAGAATCAATTCTCGAAGATCATGAAGAGTCGGAATCCATACTCGATTTTTGAAGTAATATATTTCATCAATTTTCTTTTCAAAGTTTTTTTTGTTCCCGTGCAATTCTTCCTTTTCTAATTGATCTTCTTATAAGGCTTCGTCTTGAAAAACACAAATTTGTTCGATAAGGCTATTCTGGACAATCATTCCAAGTGCCCGCACTCTTAGGGGTTTAATTCGTTCCTTCCGACTTAATGCATCAGCTACTATATTGGCCTTACCCGGATGGTATTTAATTTCACAATCATAGTCATTTAACACTTCTACCCATCTTCTTTGCCTCATGTTCAGCTCTTTCTGATCAAATATGAGTTGACGGCTTTTGTGGTCCGTATAAAAGGTACATTTGGTGCCGTACAAGTAGTGTCTCCAAATTTTCAAAGCAAAAATAACTGCTCCAAATTCCAGATCATTGGTTCTATTGTTCTTCTCATGTACTTTTAATTGATGGGAGGCATATGCTATTACTTTCTTTCGTTGCATCAGTACGCATCCTAAACCTTTACGAGATGCGTCACAATAGACTACAAAGTCATCAGTTCCATCTGGGAGACATAATATTGGAGCTTCACATAAATTTTGTTTTAACGTTTGGAAGGCCATTTCTTGTTCTTCTCCCCATTCATATGTTCGATCTTTCTGAGTTAGAAGAGTTAAAGGTTGGGCAATACTTGAAGAGTTTTCGATAAATCGTCGGTAATACCCGGCTAATCCCAACAATTGGCGAATTTCTTTTGGTGATTTAGGTACTTGACAATTTTTAATAGCCTCAATTTTACTTGGGTCGAATTGGATTCCTTATAAGGCTTCGTCTTGAAAAACACAAATTTGTTCGATAAGGCTATTCTGGACAATCATTCCAAGTCCCCGCACTCTTAGGGGTTTAATTCGTTCCTTCCGACTTAATGCATCAGCTACTATATTGGCCTTACCCGGATGGTATTTAATTTCACAATCATAGTCATTTAACACTTCTACCCATCTTCTTTGCCTCATGTTCAGCTCTTTCTGATCAAATATGAGTTGACGGCTTTTGTGGTCCGTATAAAAGGTACATTTGGTGCCGTACAAGTAGTGTCTCCAAATTTTCAAAGCAAAAATAACTGCTCCAAATTCCAGATCATTGGTTCTATTGTTCTTCTCATGTACTTTTAATTGATGGGAGGCATATGCTATTACTTTCTTTCGTTGCATCAGTACGCATCCTAAACCTTTACGAGATGCGTCACAATAGACTACAAAGTCATCAGTTCCATCTGGGAGACATAATATTGGAGCTTCACATAAATTTTGTTTTAACGTTTGGAAGGCCATTTCTTGTTCTTCTCCCCAGTCATATGTTCGATCTTTCTGAGTTAGAAGAGTTAAAGGTTGTGCAATACTTGAAGAGTTTTCGATAAATCGTCGGTAATACCCGGCTAATCCCAACAATTGGCGAATTTCTTTTGGTGATTTAGGTACTTGACAATTTTTAATAGCCTCAATTTTACTTGGGTCGAATTGGATTCCTTGTTGATTCACGATGTGTCCTAGAAATTGTACTTCTTGTAGACAGAATTCACATTTGGACAACTTGGCGTATAACTTTTCTTGTCTCAATAATTCAAAGATTACTCGCAGATGTTGTTCGTGTTCCTCCTTACTTTTCGAATATATCAAGATGTCATCGATAAACACTATCACAAATTTGTCAAGATAGGGTTTGCAAACTCGTTCATGAGATCCATAAATACTGTAGGTGCATTGGTCAATCCAAACGACATAACCAAAAATTCGTAGTGACCGTACTGAGTTCAGAAGGCTGTTTTTGGGATATCTTCCTCTTGAATTCTTACTTGATGATAAACAGATCTGAGATCGATTTCTGAAAAGTACTTTGCTCCTTGAAGCTGATCAAACAAGTCATCAATTCATGGTAATGGGTACCTATTCTTGATAGTCACCTTATTTAATTCCCGGTAATCAATACACATCCGAAAACTTCCATCTTTCTTTTTAATACAAATAACACTGGTGCTCCCCATGGTGAATAACTAGGTCGTATAAAGCCCCTATCGTAACTCTTGAAATTGGTTGGACAATTCTTGCATTTTAGAAGTTGCAAGTCGATAAGGTGCTTTAACAATGGGAGCTGTTCCTGCTATTAGGTCAATGCGGAATTCGACTTGTCGGGTCGGTGGTAAAGCATGCAACTTCTCAGGGAATACATCTGAATATTTGTGTATCACTGGGATGTCTTCTAATCGTTTTTCATCGGGGTCCTTAACTGTTACACTTGCGAAGTATAATTTACAACCTTGGAGTAAATACTTTAGTGCCTTAAGTTGGGATACGAGGGGCAACATAGTACCATATTTCTCACCTTGAACGATTATTGCGTCATCATTCGAAAGGGGTATCCTAACGGTCTTATGTTTACAAATGATTTCAACTTTATACTTAGACAGCTAGTCGATACCTACTATAAAATCGAAATTTCCTCATTCCACTGGAAGTAAATCAATGAGAAATGGGTGGTCGTTTAGGATAAGGGAACAGTTTTGGACTATTCGGTTAACAAGTATAGACTTACCGTTAGCGAGTTCTATAGTGTATGGTTTTGTTAGCTCACTAACTGGCATATTTTCTAATGGTAAAAAGTAACATATACGAAACTTCTATCGGCACCCGTATCAAACAAAACTAAAGCATAATGACCGGAAACAAAGAATGTACATGTTACCACGTTCGGATCATGACGCGTTTCACCTGATTCTATTACAAACGCACGTCCCCTTGTTGCGTTGGAAGTTGATGCTTGTGCTTGGTTATGTCTTCTCACTGCACCCTGAGTCAGCTTGGGCCGTATCTCCGATTAATTTCCGTACTACCACACTCGTAACATGTATGGAGGTTCATGGTAGGTGGGTTTGTTGATTGAGTTGTGTTCGGTGAGGAACCCTAGATCGATCTTGGATCTAGGATCTAATAACTATAGATGGATCTAGTTCATTGATACTCTTATATGATTATAGGTTTTATTTATTAGTATTAGTTGTATATATCTGTATAGATATATATTATAGGTTGAATAATTAAGATGAAACTTGATAGGAAATCTGGGCAGAGGTTCGTTAAACTAAAACTCACTTAAATTAAACAGTGGACTACACCACTATATATAGAAGATGGGTCTAGTTCGTTACACATTCCGTAATGAACTAGCCACCCACTTCGTTACATACAATTAACAAATAAACTTAACGAAACACCCCATGATTCGTTAAATATCCTTAACGAATCAAGAGGGACTTAACTTAAGGGCTAGTTCGTTAAACATCCTTAATGAACTAGCCTGTTCGACTAACGAACTAGCTTAAATATAAATTAACTTTTACATTAAATAAACGATAAATACAAAATGATAAATACAAAGACTCGAGACGTAAAACCGTGTACTAACAGTCGGGTTGGTTGAGGTCGAGGTGGTTAGGTTGGTTGTTGTGGTCGGTTTATATTATTAGTGGTGGTTCTACAGTGGGGGCGTAATGTCCAATCCTTCCACACTTGTGACATATAACCGGTTTGCAGTCACCCACATGATGAAGATTATATTTCCCACACTTCGGTAACGTTCCTTTATATGTTTCTTGTTTCACATTTGAATTGGTCATGACATAGTTTCGAGTAATCGGACGGGCTCGTTTATTTTGAGGGTTCCCTTGCGTCGTAGTCCCATAATCAGGCCATTTTAAACTCGATGTTTCTCTTAGCATTCTTATCACTCCACTCCTCATAAGGTCAAAAGTAACTACACCAACCTGAGATACAACACTTTCCAATGTTGGGTGAGCTACTGAGTTGACTATACTCCTTATAGCAGGGGTTAATCCCCAAATATAGCGTTCGATACGTTTGGCTTTCGGAGAAAATAACCACGGTACTAAGTGAGATAGTTCGTTAAAACGGTTAGTATATCCCATGTGGTCTGCACCTGTAACACCCCGCAACCGCAGCAGAAACGTAAACGGGATGCAACAGACACCTCTGATATCAACCACATAGTTTATAAAGAAAACTTAATACATTAATATACTTCAAATTGCATTATCTTGTATTTCATTACCGTCTAGGTGATACACGCATCATACAACACGATACACAATTCTATTTGTTATAATGTATCCTAACATCCTGCACGCAAATCTTACACACATCAAGCACTTAGCACGTAAGCAATCACTTCATCTTAATTGTACCTGAAAAGCACCTGAGAAAACGGGTCAACTACGAATAGTTGGTGAGTTTCACAATTTTAGTAAACCATGATAAATCCATATCATAATATAATATTATCTGGGGACACTGTTAACCCAGTACTGTACTCACTCTGGGGACAATGTTAACCCAGAAACACTTCTAGGAACCCCTGGGGACACTGTTAACCCAGTACTGTACTCACTCCGGGGGCAATGTTAACCCGGAAACACTTCTAAAGACATCTGGGGACACTGTTAACCCAGTCCTGTACCCATTCCGTACGATTCCCGTACAATCAAATATTTATAAATACACGCAAATCCATGCGTTCAGTATGTATTTAAACATTTCAATAGTAACATGCTTTCCGCCCCGGGAAGATATTTGAAAACAATTCAGAAAAAAGGGCTCGTGAAACTCACCTTAGCACATGCAAGCAGGTAACAACAATCCTTATCAATTAACACGTCCAATCTGTAATATGATCTCTACGATCGTTATTATACAATTATTGTTTATATAATCTTTTAACCGTGTTATCCGGTACATCTGGGGGCACTGTTAACCCAGCACTGTACCCGTTCTGGGGGCAAGGTTAACCCAGAAACACTTCTCCGGACTCAGATTGTGATGTCGTTTAGAGTTCCACGGTCACAACTACTATTAATCGTTTTTCTTGTTTTGCGTGCCTAGCATGGTTATCCGTTTTCATGTTTCAAAAATGATTTTTGTCACACACGACCCGAAAATAGTCGTTGACTGATAGTTTAAGTAAAGTTGTGAAATTTTAGCTCGGTTTAGACGCCCCGTTTGGCCGCGGGACCCGTTTCCGTCTTTAACGTACCGGAAACTGTTAAAATAGGTTAAAATTACTCAAATCATCCGAATTATTTTCGGATGATTTATTTTTACTTGTTTAACTCATTTATATGAAAATAGTTCATTTTTAGGGTTTTTATACACCAGTCAGCTCGCTTAAGCAAACTTCACCGGTTTACGCGTTTTAACTTTAAAAGTTTGATAAGTAGCACAAATAATTATCCGTTAACTCTCGGATCTTGAAATTTTGCACAAATCACTTTTTAACAGTGGGGAATTTTATAAATATATTTCCAGAATTAATTCTTATATTCAAAATTTATTTATCCATTTTTAAACACCATTTAAACACTAAATATCATATATCTCGTCTATAATTGAACCCTCGATTCATTCGGGTTTCAATAACTATCGATCGATTGATCGCATATTCAATACGGTGAATTATGTATTCACGTACAATCAATACAATGAACCATGTATTCTCGTATGATTACTATGGTAATTCATATACCCGACATTAAATATGACGTAACTACAGTCTACCGGTTAGGGTATACCTGGTTTCGTCGGAATCGTTACATTCTCCCCCCGTTAAGAAATTTCGTCCTCGAAATTTTACACGCCCACTATCCCCTTCCGAGAGAAAGGTGGGGGTTTTTCTTTCAGAATTCACCCTCTCGTTACCAAGTATAATCTGGTCCTCGCTGTGAATTCCACTTAATCTTAATTAATAAAGCTTGGTATGTCCAAACTGTTTAGTTTTCCCCGTCTACTATCTCTACGGAATTAGTTATGATATCAAGCATGTCTTCTATGAGTACCTCTATTACTAGTACTTTCGTTGCCTCATCGCTTAGGCACTTTTCAATCCGTATACATGGCAAAATATCATGTATAGTACTTAGCCCCTGGAGTACTTTAATCGATAAACTAAATGACCAATCATGGAGATAGTTCTCATGGGGTCCAACATATTAAGAAGCTATTTTCGGTTTTACCAAACCTCATATCACCTCTTTCTAAGGTGATGCCTTAAAATGCCTTGTCACCTCTATTCAGTGACAATGGTTTCCTTTGAACGTTGGCATAAACCCTTTGCCAATCACGCGCTGCTTTCAACTTGTCTTAAATATTATAAATCCGATTGGTTGTTTCTCGAATCAATTCAAATCTTATGGCTTGATTGACGCCCATTTTCAATTTAACAAATTGGTGATAATTACTTCACCCATAGAAAGCTTCAAGCTCTCGATGCTCCCTTACCCGCCTTTCAATAATGGAAGTAGGATGACTATTTTGATCTGAGATCATTGAAAATGGTACTCCACGACGAGATATCATTTCACCATCAGGAATTTGGGCAAGAATTCATTGTAATTTATTCCCACTATCATTGGCGAATTTTCTGTCGTTGTGGCGTTCCCTAGGGTTTTCGGTGTGCAGCCTTATCTCTTGCATAACTCAATATTCACCAACACACGTAACCATATCTTTCTCCAAACTCGGCCATTAATAAAAATCCTTTCAGATATCCGTATCATCAATAGTCAAATCCGATCCCGGATGTATGGATTATTTTGATCTATGCGCTTCGTCAATGATTAATTCACGAAGGTCATGGAGGGTCGGGATCCAAACCCGATTTTTGAAGTAGAGAATTTAGTCCACGCGCTGTTCGAAATTCTCCTCATTGCCGTAAGGTTCCTTCTTTTCCAATTGTTCCTCTTTCAACGCCTCACGTTGAGCGACTCGAATCAGGTTCGAAGGTTCGACTGGACTATCATCCCCAGCACTCGCACTCGCAATGGCTTATCCCGATCTTTCTTACTCAAGGCATCGGCTACGACGTTAGCCTTGCCAGGGTGATAACGGATGTCACAGTCATAATCGCTTAACAACTCGACCCATCTTCGTTGCCTCATATTCAGTTCCTTCTGATCAAATATGTGCTGCAAACTTTTATGATCGGTGAAGATGGTGCACTTCGTATCGTAGAGATAATGTCTCCACATTTTAAGTGCGAAGATAACCGCTCCCAGTTCTAAGTCGTGAGTAGTGTAATTTTACTCGTGTACTTTTAACTGTCGGGAAGCATAGGCTATAACCTTATTATACTGCGTCAACACGCATCCTAACCCTTTACGCGATGCGTCACAATACGCGACAAAACCATCGTCTCCATCGGGAAGACTTAAAATCGGCGCTTGGCACAATTTTAATGGTTTCTATCTTATTTGGATCTTTGTGAAATCTTCGTTGCTTTACAACATGACCAAGGGATTATGCCTTCTTTATTCAAAATCACATTTCGAAAACTTCGCGTATAGCTCCTCTTGCTTTAACACTTCCATAATTTTCCTTAATCGTCGTTCGTGCTCTTCTTTACGTTGCGAATATATCAAAATATCATCAATGAATGTTATGACAAATTTGTCAAAATAAAGTTTACAGACTCGGTTCATGAGTTCCATGAATGCTGCCGGCGCATTTGTTAGCCCGAAAGGCATAACTAAGAATTCATAATGGCCGTAGCGAATCCGAAACACTGTTGTTGCAACGTCCTCCTCTTGGATTTCTCATTTGGTGATAACTATATCTAAGATCAATTTTTTTTTTTTTTTTTTTTAAAAAATAAATCGCCCCTTGCAGTTGATTAAACAGATCATTCACTTCGAAGAAGTGAGTACCTACTCTTGATCGTCCCTTTATTCAATTCTCCCTAATCAATACATATCCTAACACTTCCGTCCTTCATTTCCCAAATAACTCTGGTGCACCCCATGGTGACTAACTAGGTCGTATAAAACCTTATCCAACAATTCTTGTAACTGATTGAATAATTCTTGCATCTCGGACGGTGCAAGTCAGTAGGATGCTTTAGCAACAGGGCCAGCTTGAGGTATTAAATCGATTCTGAATTCGACCTGTCGGGTTGGCGGTAATCCAGGAAGTTCTTCTGGGAAAACTTCTGGATATCTAAGTATCGCCGAAACATCTTCTATATGTTTTCTTTTAAATACTTTGGCAATCGCGTTTGTTAAATACACCCCGTCTTCTTGTCGTAAATATTATAACATCTCAAGATGAGATTAGAGTGGAAACATAATACCGTACACTTTTCTCTGTATCTAATCGCTTCATCGTCCGAAAGAGAGCTTCTAATCATCTTCTTGTCCTATTTGATCTCAGCTTCATGTTGAGTTAGCCAATCCACGTTAACTATTACGTCACAACTTCTTAACTTTACTGGTCGTAGGTAAATAAGGAAAGGTTAATCGTTCAGAATAATAGGACAATTCCGAACAATTTAATTAACCATTAGGGATTTACCGTTAGCGATTTTACCGTATGGGGTTCTATAGTTTCACTAATCGGTATCTTTCCGAATGATAGGAGGTTAGCAGGAACTAACTTCTATCGACGACCGTAAAAATATCACTGAAGCCTATTGATTTAAAACTACAACGTACTTAATACCACTTTTGGATCATGACGTGCTTTATTTGAATTACTCACAAAAGCACGGCTCCTTGCTTGATCAGAGGTTGATGCTTGTCATGAGGTTCATCTTCCAACAATACCTTGGTTCACTTTGGGCAATTTCTCTTGAAACGTTCTGTACTGCCACATTCATAGCAAGTACAACTGTTTGACATAATTTGATTTCTTTGGATGGATTGTTATTGAAGTTGTTGGGTTCGGAGTGGTTGTACACGAATGGGTTGGGGTTGTCGGTTCCCATGGCTTCACTTGATTCTACAATTGTGGCATTACGTCCATTTTTACCACACCTGTGGCCTACTATCACTCGACATTCTTCTTCCTTTATCACTTCCCTTCTTTAACACTCGACGTTTCACCTAACGTCCTTCCATTCCGCTTCCCATAGAGTCAAATATATCAAGGTTGGCTTGTGACATAATCCTTCCAAAAGTTGTATATTTTACAGGGTTGACTATACTCCTTATCGATGGAGTTAATCCCCAATATGGCGCTCATTTCGCTTAGTTTCAGGAGTAATTAGCCATGTTACCAGACATGACAATTCCTTCAAACGATTAGCGTGTTCTAAGTGATCAGCACACAACATTTCTATCTTCCATAGCTCAGTCTCCAATCTCTGAACTTAATTACTCGAAATAAAGTAATCTAGCACAAGAATATTAAATTCTGACCATATCATCTGAGTAATAATTTTCTAATTACAATTTTGTACCATCGTGTTCCATCACGATACATCATAATCTACCAACATATCTGTAGCATATTTTACTAAACAATGTTCTAGACTCTTACCAACATCCTTAACCATTTCGATTTTTTTTATCCACTCGCTAATCCATTCCTCCCTTTACCATCAGTCAACTATTAATAATTTCCTTAACACAACCAACAAACATATCCCTCATACCGGATCTAATTCATTACGACTACTATTCATGTTTAGTTTATAACTATTACTTGTAGTCATAATAGTATTTGGTGGGACATTATCACTCTTAGTAATACCACTAAGGATTGAAATATTCATAATCATGTGATTGCCCGGTCTATAATCCTGCGATCAACTTTGCATCAACACTAGCAGTGATCTGTGATACAACATTCGGTATCATCATCTGCTATCCTTGAGCAATCAACTGAATCATATCAATCTCCATCATTGGAGTTACTCTTTTTATGTCAATCTGCCGTACTCATCCCGTACGCAGTAATCAATACTAATCTCACCGTATAACTCGTTACCAGCTCAAACATAACAACAGGTACACATACACCCCAAATATTATCATACAAATTACACATACCAGTATCTAGTATATATATATGTCCCACAATATAATAACATACGGACTTAACCTGACATCGGTTAACGTTTTAAATATATTTCATAACCCTTGTCACCAACTGGCATAAAGATCTTTCTCAACAAAGATTAATGTTTAATATACTTGATTTCAATATTCTTCTGCATGTCAGCATAACCGACACATGCTCACTGTGAGCATCAACGATTACGTACCACGGTGTTATAATATCCGTGTTTATTCGTATATCCGGCATACACAGTATACCACCTACGAACGAATACCCAACTATGCTATAATGATTCCAACACCTCTTTGTGTATGGGTAATCATTCTATTCGAGTATACATGGGTATAGGCATCTAACGGATGTAAGGTTAACATAGGGAGTTGCAAGGTTCAAGGTAATCGCGCTACATGGGTTGCCTTCAAATATTATTAATTACTATTATGGGAAACTCTATCACTTGCTCAGCCAATGTCCTCAGGCGTTCTAGGGTTGCTAAAATCAGTAATTCTCGATCTGGAGGTGGTATGTCTCATATGTTTGAGTGTGAGCAATACATATATATATTTCTATATATTATTTTTATCTGCTCATTTATTATCCATTTTATTATTATTATTTTATTTTTATTTTAATGGAACAAGAATGGATTCAGGTACAGGTTCGTCCGTACGTGAGGGTCGGCGGTTCGGGTGAACATATGGGGTTATTAGGATATACGGTACCGGTGTTGGTAGGGTGAGGGATTTATCAATTTTGGTTGGGAGTGACGGTTACTAGATATTTCTGGTTAATGTCAAACGGGGGATCTAACTTGGTACTATCATAACTATGGCCCGATAACTCAGACTCATTATCAACCGATGCTCTAGAAATTTCAGCATCCTCGGTACTTTTATTATTTCATCCCCCGGTTCCTTATCCGGGTCCCATTTCTCAATACATGTACCCACAAGATATGCACGTATATATATATACACATTAGCACACATAAACAATATTATATACTTTACACATATGTTGCCATTTTTACCTATTAATGTACCCCGTGACTTCCCCTGAATTCCCTCGTGCGGACAAGTCTGTTATTATGTTCCGGACCATAACAACTCACTTGTCCATCCAAGTTCATCCAGACCTCGTCACTATAAATTATTAGTTGATATTCAGATCCTATAATACTTGAGCTACTGGTTATATTTTAGGTATCTTTTAAACACATCCTAATTCTTTTATAACCAATGGCTCTGATACCAACTTCTGTAACACCCCGCAACCGCAGCGGAAACGTAAACGGGATGCAACAGACACCTCTGATATCAACCACATTGTTTATAAAGAAAACTGAATACATTAATATACTTCAAATTGCATTATCTTGTATTTCATTACCGTCTAGGTGATACACGCATCATACAACACGATACACAATTCTATTTGTTATAATGTATCCTAACATCCTGCACGCAAATCTTACACACATCAAGCACTTAGCACGTAAGCAATCACTTCATCTTAATTGTACCTGAAAAGCACGTGAGAAAACGGGTCAACTACGAATAGTTGGTGAGTTTCACAATTTTAGTAAACCATGATAAATCCATATCATAATATAATATTATCTGGGGACACTGTTAACCCAGTACTGTACTCACTCTGGGGACAATGTTAACCTAGAAACACTTCTAGGAACCCCTGGGGACACTGTTAACCCAGTACTGTACTCACTCCGGGGGCAATGTTAACCCGGAAACACTTCTAAAGACATCTGGGGACACTGTTAACCCAGTCCTGTACCCATTCCGTACGATTCCCGTACAATCAAATATTTATAAATACACGCAAATCCATGCGTTCAGTATGTATTTAAACATTTCAATAGTAACATGCTTTCCGCCCCGGGAAGATATTTGAAAACAATTCAGAAAAAAGGGCTCGTGAAACTCACCTTAGCACATGCAAGCAGGTAACAACAATCCTTATCAATTAACACGTCCAATCTGTAATATGATCTCTACGATCGTTATTATACAATTATTGTTTATATAATCTTTTAACCGTGTTATCCGGTACATCTGGGGGCACTGTTAACTCAGCACTGTACCCGTTATGGGGGCAAGGTTAACCCAGAAACACTTCTCCGGACTCAGATTGTGATGTCGTTTAGAGTTCCATGGTCACAACTACTATTAATCGTTTTTCTTGTTTTGCGTGCCTAGCACGGTTATCCGTTTTCATGTTTCAAAAATGATTTTGGTCACACACGACCCGAAAATAGTCGTTGACTGATAGTTTAAGTAAAGTTGTGAAATTTTAGCTCGGTTTAGACGCCCCGTTTGGCCGCGGGACCCGTTTCCGTCTTTAACGTACCGGAAACTGTTAAAATAGGTTAAAATTACTCAAATCATCCGAATTATTTTCGGATGATTTATTTTTACTTGTTTAACTCATTTATATGAAAATAGTTCATTTTTAGGGTTTTTATACACCAGTCAGCTCGCTTAAGCAAACTTCACCGGTTTACGCGTTTTAACTTTAAAAGTTTGATAATTAGCACAAATAATTATCCGTTAACTCTCGGATCTTGAAATTTTGAACAAATCACTTTTTAACAGTGGGGAATTTTATAAAAATATTTCCAGAATTAATTCTTATATTCAAAATTTATTTATCCATTTTTAAACACCATTTAAACACTAAATATCATATATCTCGTCTATAATTGAACCCTCGATTCATTCGGGTTTCAATAACTATCGATCGATTGATCGCATATTCAATACGGTGAATTATGTATTCACGTACAATCAATACAATGAACCATGTATTCTCGTATGATTACTATGGTAATTCATATACCCGACATTAAATATGACGTAACTACAGTCTACCGGTTAGGGTATACCTGGTTTCGTCGGAATCGTTACTGCACCATTCATTTCCAAGTTCCACAACTCATGTTCTAACCTTTGAATTTCACTCTTTGGGTAAAAATGCTCTAATATTATAGGTTGAATAATTAAGATGAAGCTTGAGAGGAAATCTGGGCAGAGGTTCGTTAAAGTTAAAATCAAAACTTAAATTATACAGTGGACTACAACACTATATATAGAAGATGGGTCTAGTTCGTTACACATTCCGTAACGAACTAGCCACCCACTTCGTTACATACAATTAACAAATAAACTTAACGAAACACCCCATAATTCGTTAAACATCCTTCACGAATCAGGAGGGACTTAACTTAATGGATAGTTCGTTAAACATCCTTAATGAACTATCCTGTTCCACTAACGAACTAGCTTAAATATAAATTAACTTTTACATTAAATAAATGATAAATACAAAATGACAAATACAAAGACTCGAGACGTAAAACCGTGTACTAACAGACACCCCCTCGTCATGAGCTCTTTATCTTTAAATTACTTGAAACGTCTTGTCTGCCAATCTCTGCAGCTGTGAATACCATGTTCATGACACACACGAACAACGCATTGAAACTGCATTGCTCGGTTATAGTCTTCACGATGCTCAATCAATATCTTATTCTTGAATAGCATGTCATTGTCGGTCTCTGTTAAATTCACAAGCCACATTGGATCAATGATCTTTATCAACTCGGTCTTTAAACCATTACCCAGCACAATAACGGCCTCGCCAGTTCGGTTATCGTAGTACCAGTGGTTGAAAGATAAATACATGTGTCGGTTCAATGTCTTCACTGGCACACGATTCATGGTCTTTGGCGGCTTTACCTTAAGAACCAACTTTCTCCAACCTGTCCTTGGATCGATCTCATCGATACGCTTGCGGATTGGAATTTGTGGCTTAAAAAATTTAAACCCGTTGTTCACCTCAAACAGCAAAAGTTGGTGAAACCAACTTGCTTGGTGGTTCCCAACGATTCATAAACGGACGATACGCAAGAGTACGTACGTCCCATCTTGGCAATGAGAGGACGTCAGACATCTTTTCATAGTACTGAACGCCCTTCTCCCATTTGATAATACATACTTTTAATTCAGAATCAAAAAGCCAAGAAATAATGTCACCTTGAACTTTAGACACGACCTTGAAGGAAGTCATCTGATTTGCTTTGGCGCGTGCAATGGCTTCTACCTTTAATTTATGATCAACATATCGGTGTGCATCAATAATCTTCCTAGCTCTCTTGTCTCGACTAGCAAATCAACTCTGAATGTCAGCAACAGACGGATCGGGCTTCTAATCAAATCGTGTATCAACAACATTCTTGCCCTTGGAGGTCTTCTCCAGATGATCTTCTGCTGCTTTGATCAACATTAGTGTGTTGATATAGATCAGGATATTCCTCAGCAGTCATGTCCTCGATCTCCACTTCCTCATCCTCATGAATAAACTCAGTGTTCATCTGAATGTTTGGATCATCAAAGACCTCATCATTGTTCACAAACTCCATGTCCTCCTCAGCCTCTAACACGGTTAACTCATCATCGTTTAGGCCAAGTAGAATAGAAATCTGCTATCGTGTTAGAGACCTCTCAAAAAACTATCCAATCTCAATATCATCCGCAATAACATTACTTCTAACCACCCCCTTATCATCAACAAAGATAACAGTATTAGCCTTGATCATCTCAATCGGTGTAGCAGCTGTAGTATCATGATAAGCAATGATCTGTTTTTCTGAGTCACCAGCTACACTCGTGCCAGCACCAGAAGCCGAGCCGTGAGTTTGTTTAGGCTCACTCCTCCAGTACCAAAAGCATCTGGATCTTCTTCATCATTCTTGAGCTTCTTTAGTTCATCATCTTTGCAAGTAAGCTGCAAGATAAGATCTTCCTGCTGTTTTATTTTCACCTCCTGAGACTCAACAATCTCACGGAGGGCCTTTGTCTCCTTCTGGCATAAAGATACATAACTTACTAGCTTCTTTTGGTTCTCCAACATGCGTTCTTGAGTCATACGACCAACAGACATTTGATTTTCATACAAATGAAGTAGACCCAAGACCATGTTCATATGTTGATCATGAGACATAGCAAGAAATGAAGAAGGGATTGGTTGAACAAGTCCTTGAGGTCGGTTAAGCCTCAAATATGAGAAATCCATAGGTGGTGGAGGCATCATCATCGGTGTAGGAGAGACCACCGAAGTAGTAGTTGAAGGCCTTGGTATTGTAGATAAAACTGATTGAGGAATCATACCAAGCCAGGGATCCATCGTAAGTGTGGTCGTCAAAGTTAATTCCGGGGTGCTAGTAGTAAGCGGAACTGCCGGTCTTTGAGGAGCGGACGACCTTGGAGGTTGAACTCCAAATGAGATGCCAGCACCAGCCGACACTCATCGCTTAGACGAACCTTCACCCACTAACTCTTTTCCTTTTCTTTTGTGTTGAGCATCTATAGTAGCAGCTAAAGCAGCCTCAACCGCAGCTTGTTGTTCAGCATGGGCATCACCATCACCACCATTACCACCATTACCATCATTATCATTACCCTCATCTCCATTGTTCCCACCTGGTCCTTCCTCACGCTCAGAATCCGAATCATCGTCGATCCAACAATCATTGTCAGGACATACATAATCTAGATTCACCAGATGACCAATTAATCGTTTGGTCCGCGGTGCCTCTTTCCTATAAATTTTCATTCTTCGTACAGTATCAGCAGTCATGTGTTCAAGCGGGATCACATCACCCGCTAAAGCTTGCTCAATAACCAAATTCGGAATCAAATCTTGAATGATCGACTGAAGAAATCGAGGGTACATTAGGAACTTCTTACGTTGAATCACCGTAAGGCATATATCAACTCTGAAAAGTTGAGTGACTTGTTCAGAATCGACGCGACAAATGCCGATTGTCACATAATTCGACATTCATCGAAGCCACCTTTACGTCCTCCTAAGCAATGGATCAGCACGTGTAATAAAAACTAGTAGACGGGACATAATCCATTCTTGTTATACATCAAAGCTTCAAGATCACCACCATATAATACTCGACGGAATAAACCTCGGATCAAACCTTTGTCAAACTCACAAGGATAATCGATAGTGTCACCAAATTGAAGCACCCGTCGAATAACATCAGTGTCAACAGTAATAGGCGTTTGGTTGACCGTAGCTTCAATATGATTTTCAACCTCAATGTATCTAGCTGTATTCCAAAACTGACGAATAATGCTAAAATAGACTGTCGGTCGTGCAGTTACAGCGTGATGAATACTCGAACTCTAATAAACGCCAATAAATCACCGAATGCATCTTCATCAGCAAAATTCGTACCGACAAAAGCACAAATGTTATGCTTTTTGTCGTACGGAAGAAGTGGTAGATCTTGTTGTTGAACTTGCTGGGGATCAACAACAGGATGATCTTGTTCCATATTATCAGCCATTGAACTGTATAAACAACCTGAGAATTAGTGATAGTAAATAATAATAATACTAATGTAATTAATATATAATTAAAAGTTTAACTAAAACAATTTTAAACTTTTTAATTTTGAAATAATGAATATGTCATTCGTTGTATTCTAATTCGTTATAACGAATTGATAATTCGTTATAGCAAATAAGCTACTTCGCTATCAAGTAAATAGTTAACGAATTATGCTTAACGAATCACTAATAAAAGTTAACGAATTAAGATCTAATTTGTTATAAATAACAAATGAGAATCTAATTCGTTATAAGTTACGATTCGTTAGCCTGATTCGTGTGAAATGTATAACGAATTGGACCCGAATGAGTTCCAATTTGTTAAACAGTTAACGAATGGCCAATTAAGCTTAATGTTTATCTAAATTAGTGAAGGTCAAAATCACCAAGAACACTAAAAGTCAACATTGCAATTCAGAAATCAATTACACCATAATCATCGACGGAAAATCGAATAAAGGATCACAAGGATCTCGGAATCCCATTGCGATGAGAATGGTATAGATCAGTTGTACCAAAACCGGGTACAGACCAATTAAATTAAGGGTTTATACGAAGGTTAAAACCCGGTAATAAAACTAATAATTAACTCATCAAACATGCATCAATTTTGACGAAAATCATCACGGTATGATTGTCTATACCTTAGGATTCAGAATATATGATCAAAACGTGATTTACTGATGGTCGAGAGTTTTTGAAAATTTTGCCAGAGTAACAGTAAGGAAGATGAAGGGAAGAGTGAATAGTGAATATGAATCGCATCACGAATCCCTATATAGTCTGACACGCATAGTTTTCAATGCAACGAATCATCTGATTCTTTGAAAATTGAGTTAACGACTCAGGGGATTCGTTATCTTAAATTAACACGTGGCATAACGAATTACAAGTGGTTCGGGAAAGTTTTAGCGAATTAGAAGCCATTCGTTACAGATTGGCGGAATCAAATTAATGTTAACGAAGTGGAGTTCAATTCGTTATAAATGGCCTTAATTAGTTAAAAGTTAACGAATCACATGTAATTAATTACTTTATGTAATTTAAATTAAATAATTAAATCAATTAAATTAAATATTATTTAAATTATTAAACCAAATAACTTAAAATAATCACTGAAGAACCCATATCTCGATGATCGAATACCTTAATGTGTTTTACTCTTTGAAAACACTTAACTTAAAAAAAATTAAATAATATGTATAAAATGAAAAAGTAAAATCTTTTTGGAATTTTGAATTTTTGTTAATGAGAAATATTTACCAGAAAAATTATCTGAAAATTAACATTTAAAACAGGATTTTTTTTTAGTTTTTTATAGGTTTTCAAAAGCAGTACATATTTTTTATTTTTCGGATTTTTGAAGAGCTTGAGCAGAGAATCATATTGACAAGATTGCCCTTCCATCACAGTTTTATATTTCAGCGATATTGTTACTGGCGTTAAGTCGGTCATTGATATTGTTGTCCACTTAAATATTATAACAAACCTTCAAGTGTTTTAGAGATATGACTAACGGTTCAGTTAAAGCACAGAATATCAGAAACTATCAGCCTCTAATCTCGGTTCAAGCTTAATTTGATTTTTGCCATATCACCCCAATTTGACTTAAACCATTATATTGTTGAACAAAGTTTGAATTTTAAAAAGATTTATGAGAAATGCATTGAGTTTCCTTTACTATGACTGAGTATGCACGAGTCCATCTGTCGGCTTACATACACTGTATCCCCTGGGATCCGTTTCTTAATGGTATTGAGACGCGCACAAGGATTGAGCAAATGTATGACTAACAACAGATTTTGATCAAGTCAATAATTTAGATTGTACGAGGTACAACAGTGATCAAGTTTAATGACTTTGGGTTTTCTCTAAAAGTGAGTGAAATATTCATGCATATGAATACCCAGATGATTAAGCCGCATAAAGACTCACAGTGTCCAGAACCTCAACGCTTGTTATTTGCTTTATTTTATTTTTGGGTGAACAAACAAGTATAAGGCTTGAGTATGACAGGTTATTAAATTTAATGAAGATTTTCGTTAGAGACTAACACCTCTTTCAATTTGGCATTTCTTTATGTTTATATCACATACTTAACTCTAACAATTTGTTTAAGACCTACCAATGCACCAATGCAATTAAGCACTCAGTCTTTTAAGCTTATTTCTTGCTGGATATGGGGTCAAAAACAATCAATGTACTATCATTTTCTCTTTTTGCTTCAAATACTCAAAATTTTGAGGAGCATAAAACAAAATACATTTAATCTCCCCAGTTACGTTAAGTCTATAAATAAATGGCTAACCTATCAATTCACAAGTGAATAATAGGACCAAAACATGCAAGCATGCTCCACAAACTTAAATAACTGACATAATTTTCAGCGAGAAAATAATCTAAAATGCATAACGAACGCCCCAACTACTTTCCATTTTCAGGTAAACGGCTATCCCGAAAATTTACGAGAAAATATTAGGACCAGACATATACGAGTACATGTCCTTCAAATATGAGTAATTGACATACTTTTCAGCGAACATATGCAAAAATATTTTTTGTTTTTCTCTATACATACTTCAAAAATTCACAATATTTTTGGATTTTCGGATTTTTCTGTACAAACTGAAAATACAATATTTATGGTTTTTCAAGATTTTCAAATGTTTTTGACTTTTAAAATTTTTTAAATGTTTTTGGATTTTAAATTTTTAATGTTTTTGGGTTTTATCTATACAAACAAAAAGCACAATATTTTTGTGTTTTCTATTTTTCACCCCCTAAAACCCAAAACCAAAATAAATTTTAAAAGTAAGAAATAAACAGAAAAGAAAGATAGTTATTCTTATTTCAGGATATCAGCAAGGGTTTTCAATCCATTTAAACCAAGCAAAATTTGAAATCGAGTTTTGTCAAAATAGATCAACTTTCTGAAAATCAGTATGTACTTTCTCAAGGTCGATTAATTTATTTTCTTAGAAATCACGTATGAAATGATATCAAATTTTGATATGTTTCGTTTTAGAGTGTTGTACAGGATTTTTGGTGATACTTATGGCAGCAGAGTTATCAACCAATATAGGAGTAGTAAGAAACTTCAAACCGTAGTAGCGCAGATGTTGTTGAATCCACAAAACTTGGGTACAGCAAATCCAGGCTGCAACATATTCTGCCTCAGCGGTTGAAGTAAAGACGTCGTCTGCTTCTTACAATGCCAGGAAACAAGCCGGTTTCCTAAGAATTGACACCCAGCCGTAGTTGATTTGAAGTTGACCTTGCATCCTCTGTAGTACGAGTCAGAGAAGGCAATAAGCTCAAAGTTATCGTCCTTGGGGTACCATAACCCGATGTCTGGATTTCCCCTAAGATAATGAGGAATTCGCTTGACCGCAGCTAGGGGAGTCACTTGTGGACTTGCTTGAAACCTAGCACAAAGAAAAACAACAAACATAATGTCGGGGCGAGAAGCCGTTAGATACATTAAAGATCCGATCATAGCACGATAGAGGGTAGGATCAACGGTATCCTCCAATTCATCCGGTGATAAATTGTGACCCACGGGGAGAGGAGTTGAAGGGATTTTTCTGGCAAATATCTTGAATCGGCTCAAGACATCATTCACACATTTGGTCTGGTGAATAAAGATTCCGTTCGCAAACTGGTGAACTTGCACCCCTAGAAGAAATTCATCTCTCCCATCAAACTCATCTCGAACTTTGTTTGCATTGACTTCTTGAACTCCTTACATAACTTGTCGTTTGTAGACCCAAAGATAATGTCGTCGACATAAATCTGAACTAGGAGAAGATCATCACCAACAGTCTTATGAAATAAAGTGCAGTCGACAGTCCCTCGCTTGAAGCCATTATCAGTCAGATGGTCGGCGAACGTGCCATACCAAGCTCTCAGGGCTTGATGTAGACCATACAGGGCCATGTTTAATCGGTAAACTCGGTCCGGATAATTAGGATCTTCAAAGCCAGGAGGCTGTAAAACAAACACTTCCTCGTGTAATTCACCATTGAGAAAAGCACTTTTAACATCCATTTGATAGACCTTGATATTCTTATAAGTAGCATACGCTAGAAAGATTCGAATAGACTCCAATCTTGCAACCGGAGCATATACTTCAATGTAGTCAATACCCTCTTGCTGATGAAAGCCTTGCATCACTAATCGTGCCTTGTTCCTCAGGATCACACCATGATCGTCTTTCTTACATTTAAAATACCCACTTAGTTGGAATAGCCTTCTTGACTCGAGCAAGTTCATCAATAAGCTCCCAAAAACCCAAACGTGCAAATTGCTACAATTCTTCTTGCATGGCTTTTACCCAAGAAGAATCTTCAAGTGCCTTACGAGTCGTCGTCGGCTCAACTTGGGATAGAAAGCAAGTGAATTTGGCAATATTTACGATTCCAGATGAATGTAAATCTGCATAAGCACACAATACGTTATTCTCATTCGACGAAGCAACTTGATGACGTGTTTGAACGCCCACATCGAGTTCTCCAATGATGTTTTCCTGTGAATGATAATTATGAATCCGAAGAGTGGGATTCTCAGGAACAACATTTTCGAATAAGTTAGTGTAATGTTCTCCAAGCTCAGGAGATGAAACATCAATGACAAATTCAATAACTTGATCATCATCTTGATTATCATCAGAGGAAGTAGAAACATTATCAAGAGTAGCTGGAGAAGCATCACATGGATCTTCAGTTGGAGCTTCAACATCATTAGAACTTGAAAATCTTGGAATGGCTAAATAATCTTCATAGTATGCATGAACTAGGTCTTCATCTGGTTGCTCAGTTGATGGAGTAAATGAATTAAATAAGCCATCATAATGAAACATCCAGTCGGGACCTTTCCCTTGAGGAGGTGTGGTGTACTTTTGACAGTCCACATGATACCATTCCTCAACACAACCAGAAGTGAAATTAAATACCCTTTTCTTTGGAGAAGCATACCCCAAGAAACACCCTTCGATGGCTTTTTCTTCAAACTTACCCACATCTGTTTTCAACATCGTACAGGGACACCCAAATGGTTCCAAGTACTTTAAGTTAGGCTTTCGATTGTTTAAAAGCTCATAACTTGTCTTCTTGAGTCGTTTAACAATTAGAACCTGATTAAGCGTATAACAAGCTGTATTCGCCGTCTCATTCCAGAATTGGACATGAAGCTTAGAATCAGCAAGCATAGTTCTTGCAGCTTCAATCAAAGTTCTATTCTTCCTTTCAACAACACCATTCTGTTGTGGTACATAAGGTGCACTATATTCTCGGTGAATTCCTTTTTAAATGCAAAAGAAATCCAATACAGTGTTCTTAAATTCAGTACCGTTATCACTTCGGATTCTCCTCACTTTTTTCTTGTATAGTGATTCGATCTTAGTGATTAGGTTTTGTACAAGAACATGTGTTTGATCTTTTGAACTCATAAATAAAACCCATGTGTATCTTGAATAATCATCGGTAACAAAAAGACAATACCTGCAATCTCCAGAGATACTAGCACGATTCACAGGACCAAAAAGATCTATATAAAGTCGTTCAAGAGGAGTATCAATGGAATTCAATAACTTAGAAGGATGTGACTTTTTCTTTTATTTGCCTTTCTTGCAAGCAATACAGTGATCAGATAATTTAAAGTTTTTCAAAGAAACACCTTCAACTAAGTCATTCACCATTAAATAATTCATCTTTAGAACATGAATGTGACCCATTCTACGATGCCATAGAATAGAGTCCTTCTCGATTGCTTTTGAGACAAACATGATTTGATAGATGTTGATACTTTAGAAGAAATATTTAAGACATAAATATAATTTGATCGAGGTGATCGCATGAAAACCATGTCCTCGGGAATCACATGTCCCGATTTCAAAATCAGACACTCTTTATCGGTAAATACCGTGGTGTACTTCTTGTCACAGATTTGCGACACACTCAATAAAATATGATCCAACTTGTCATAGTAATTGACTTTTTCAAAAGTAATGTGACCATTTGAAACTTCACCCTCTTGTGTTATCATGCCCCCAGAATTCCCAACAAACGCCACATAACCCCCTTGAATATTTCTCACATTTGTTGAGAGGTCGATATTTCCAGTGATATGACGAGAACATCCACTACCCATTATCCAGTTTTCACTAGACACGGTCTTGGATGTACCCTACACACAAAGTAAAAGTGATTAGTTCAAAAAGGTAGCCCAGGCCTCAGTCTTGGGCACCTTTTGAGTTTCTCTTGGAACATTAACTTTAACTGAATTCAATTGTTGTTCAGCAACTTGGGTATAAGTTACAGGCTTCTTAGACTTTCGTCTTAGATAAGCAGCTTGAACGACATTTGAGTTCACGTTCTTGCAGATAGTTTCAGTTGGAAAAAAAATTGGTTTAACTTGACCATGTGTTTCGTTCACGTGAATTACCTTGCGAGGATTCACGTTTGAAAACATGATGTGAGTATCATCATCACACGACACAGGTTGTTTTAGAATCTCCTTTATCACATGAACCGGTTTCGATTGGTCCTTGAAAAACGGATGAAGGTTCTGAGATTTCTTCTGGCCACAGTTTCTCACCACATGACCTTGTTGTCCACATAAAAAGCATCTTCGCATGTCCACACGATCATGTTGATATTTGGAAAAAAACATATGCAACAGAAGGTTGATGACTCACATTTTTAGTGAAACTCTTGACCAAATCATCAGACGATACAGACTTCTTTTTCATATAAAAGTCAAGGTTAGAACAGTTGGAAAAACTTTGCAATGTATCAGTTCTAGTTGATTTCACAAAATGAACCTTTTAGCATGTTTTAACAATTTTTTGCTTTAATCAATGGGTCTGATGAGTTTAATGTTTTGGCACAAACATATTGACGTTCAAGATCTTGTATCTTGTCAGTTTCATTGTGAAAAATGCTTTCGATTAGTTCAGGTTTGATAATACTAATCGGAATGTCTTTTTTAGTAAACATCGTGTTCATTCCCTTTAACTTAATAACACGAGCAGATGATGGCTTAGAACCAATAGGATTGATGAAACGCATCAAGTCCTCATCAGAAACTTTAGGCTTTTCTAGTTTCTTAGCCTTCACAGGTTTAACCTTAACTTGGTTTTTTTTTCTCACATGAGTTGTGTGTGAACCATACATAGCCTCCTCAAATTCATGAGGCTCACAAAGAATGTGATTAGAACTTGGAATGTTATCATTTTTGTGTATAACCTCAGGTTTAAAAACATCTTCAACAATCACTTTATCAACATTTTCAACAAAGACTTTGTTGCTTTCAACATGAGGTTTTTGAGTTGTAGGTTGGGCTTTAACAGTTTTAGGTTTAACTGGTTTAGATTTTTCTGAAATCAAAGATTCTTTCATAATCACATGCTCTTTTCTAGCAAAAGGATTTTCTTTATAGTCATTATGAAAAGGTGGTGGAATGTAACACCCCGTAACCGCAGCGGAAACGTAAACGAGATGCAACAGACACATCTGATATCAACAGCATTGCTTATAAAGAAAACACCACTACAATAATTTAAACGTATTACATTGTTCCGAGTTTCGTTACCGACTAGGCGTTATCACATAAGTTTTACCAATAGTATGTTAACATGTTTAATACAAAATATAGACCCTTAAGCTTCCACAAAATAGCACACATCATCAAGCACGTATCACTCATTCCAATTTGGGTGTACCTAGAAAGCATGTAAAGAAAACGGGTCAACTACGAATAGTTGGTGAGTTTCACTAATTTAAATAAACCATGACAAATCATTTTAATAATCATAAATTAATGATGTAATTATGCTGAGCCTACAAGTGAAAACTCTGTTAACCCAGAAACACATTTAATAACCTCTGGGGACACTATTAACCCAGAAACACATTTAATAACCTCTGGGGACACTGTTAACCCAGAAACACATTTAATAACCTCTGGGACACTGTTAACCCAGAAATACATTTAATAACCTCTGGGGACACTGTTAACCCAGAAATACACTTAATAACCTCTGGGGACACTGTTAACCCAGAAATACATTTAATAACCTCTGGGGACACTGTTAACCCAGAGCACCGTTTCGGGCCTTACAATATTAGCAACTCAGACAATTACCATCTTGATACATTACCGTACGATTCCCGTACAATAAACATTATATAATACATTCATTTCCATGCGATCGGCATGTACTTAAACACTTTGATAAAAACATGTTTTCCGCCCCGGGAAAATATTTAAATCAGTTCAGTAAAAAGGGGCTCGTGAAACTCACCTTTTTGTGAGCAAAGATGTAATACTGTGCACAGCTACCGGTCCGGATCTGTAATACGATCCCTAAGTCGTTACTACACAATTTCTATTAATATAACTTAAATTCGTGTTAACCGGTACGTCTGGGGACACTGTTAACCCAGTACCGTACACGACCCGGGGACAATGTTAACCCCGAATCACTTCTCAGGACTTAGATTGTGATATCACTTAGAGTTCTTTAGTCAAAATTACCATTAGTTTGTTTTCTCGTTTTGCGTGCCTAGCACGGTTAACCGTCTTTATGTTTTCAAAAATGAGTTTGGTCACATACGACCCGAAAATAGTTGTTACTGATATTTTAATTAAAGTGGTGAAATTAGAGCTCGGTTTAGACACCCCGTTTGGCCGCGGGGCCCGTTTCCGTCTTTAGTATACCGGAAACTGCTAAATCGGGTAAAATTACCCAAATCATCCGAATTACTTTCGGATGATTTATTTTTACTTGATTAACTTAGTTTCATGAAAATAGTCCATTTTTAGGGTTTTTATACACCAGTCAGCTCGCTTAGGCGAACTTTGCCGGTTTACGCGTTTTAAGCTTTAAAAGTTTGTTTTTATGTTCTGTTTAGCACAAATAGTTATCCGTTTAGTCTCGGATCTTGAAATTTTGCACAAATCCGTTTTTGACAGTAAGGAATTTATATAAAAATATTTCCAGAATTAATTTTTATATTTAACATTTATTTATCTATTTTTAAACGTCATTTAAACACCAAATATGTCGAAAATACCAAACGACCTTAGAAAAATCCCAAATCTTTCTGGGATGACTCCTGCCATCCACATAGTTCCCAGTAATTTTTACAGAACCAAAAACTCATTTTTCATGCCATTTTCACAAAAACCAAGCTAGAAAACCCTAGAACTCGTTTTACCAAAATGCCTACTTAGACTTCTCCAATGAACCTGAAATTTTGTGTGTGACTTTTATATGTTATAAAAAGCTTATCTGAATTTTTCCAGAATTTTTCATGATGTTTCGCTATTTTTCACCATTTTTAGCCAAAACCAAGCATTAAATTCACCAAATATTCATCCTTTATCCAAAAATTACCAAAATTTCACAGATCTCATATTTTCATGTGTAGATCATCTATGTGAAATTTCATAACTCAACTTTAAGTCTACCACAATCTGTCCAAATCACACAAATCATACAAAAAACCGAACTACCTGGTGTTTCTAGCTTTAGATCGCAAAGATCTTGCTTTCTAGCCTTTGCTAGCAACTAGATATAACACCTACAAGCACAATAACACCACACCAAGCAAGTTATACCCACAATCAAGCCATTTCTTTCATGGTTTCGGTTAAGACATCAAAACAAAGATTTTAACCGTAAAAATTCGTTTTTGACTCTTTTAACTCCTTTCTTGGACCAAGATCCCTTGTATAACTTGTATACATCACTTGATCATGCAAGAATCGGTTTCATCTCGGGTTTTCACCCATTTTTCACTTGAAACCTCATTTTCTCAAGATTTTGGAATTAAAAACCAAGATTAAACCATAATGACATGTTTATACCTTATGGATCTTCTTAAAAAACAAGGGTTTTTGGTTGAATGTGTGGAGGATGGAGAGAAATGTGGAGTTGGGAGTTTAGAAAAAAGAAAATGAAATGTGTGTGTGCACCAAATGGACCGATCGGTCCATGTATGGTGTGGGGTGGGGCCCACATCTCAAACCTTGGCCACACATTTGGATTGTGTAATCCGGATAATGTTGTGGATAATCTGGTTCAGTTCGTTTTTCGGTTAAACACTTAATTCGGCTTAAAACGAGGCTAAAACGGTCGTTTTTCGGCTTAAAAATAAAATTTATATAAAACCGATTTAAAAACTTTAAAAACTTAAACCATGACATTTATTGACTCAACACATCATATTGTCGGTCATTGTGCATCTTTTTCGGCTTGATCGATCTTCTCTTGCTTGGTTTGATGTTAAAGGTTTCGTTTATCGTACCGACGTACCAATAAATCGAAATCCTTTTTCTGTGCTATAATTCACTTATCCCGTAGCCTTAATATTTCGTAAACCTTACTAAACATCATATATTTCGTCTATAATGTAATCCCTGATTCGATCGGTTTCAATAATCGTTCATCGGTTAATCGTAATTCCAATACGACTAGCTGTACATTCGAGTATAATTCATACTTGTGAATCTTATATACTCGTATAAACACATTATAATTTATATATTCAGTATTAAATAACACATAAATGGTATATTCCGGCTAGGGTATACCTGAATTTGCCGGAATCGTTACATTCTCCCCCCGTTATAAAAATTTCGTCCTCGAAATTTTACGCGTCAACTACTTCCTTTTGAGGAAATAGGTGGGGGTATTTCTTCCGAAATTCGTCCTTTCGTTCCCATGTATATTCTGGGCCTCGTTGCGAGTTCCACCTAACTTTGACCAACGAGATCTTATTGTGTCTAAGTTGCTTGATTTTCCCGTCCACTATTTCTATGGATTCCTCTACGAAATTAAGCTTATCGTTTAATTGGACACCCTCTAGTGGTAACACCGACGTCTCATCCGACAGACACCTTTTCAAGTTCGACACGTGAAACACGTTGTGAACTGCACTTAATTCATCAGGCAGTTCTAATCGGTATGCTACAGGACCGATTTTTGCAGTAATGTCGAATGGTCCAATGTATCTAGGGGCTAACTTCCCCGCCTTTCCAAATCTGACTACTCCTTTCCAAGGTGATACTTTCAAATACACTTTATCACCTTTCTCAAATGATAACGGTTTTCTACGGGTAGCGGCATAACTCTTCTGCCGATCCCGTGCGGCCTTCAGATTGTTCTTAATTTCAAGGATTTTGCTGGTCGTTTCCTGGACCAGATCTGATCTAATAACCTATGTGTCGCCCACTTCAGTCCAGCAGAGTGGTGATCGGCACTTCCGTCCATACAATGCTTCGTAAGGTGCTGCCTTTATACTGCTATGGTAACTGTTATTATAGGAAAATTCAACGAGTGGGAGATGTTGATCCCAATTTCCCTTAAAATCCAGTACGCATGCACGAAGCAAATCCTCCAGTGTTTGGATGGTCCTCTCAGACTGACCGTCGGTCTGAGGGTGGTAAGCTGTGCTTAGATCAATACGCGTTCCCAGCGCTTCTTGTACAGCTTGCCAAAGATTGGAGGTGAAATGGCTATCTCGATCGGAGATGATTGAGATGGGTATCCCATGACGAGACAAAATTTCATTTATATAAATCTGCGCAAGTCTTTCGGTGTTATAACTATTTCTAATCGGAATAAAATGTGCCGACTTGGTTAGTCGATCCACGATTACCCAAATTGCATCGTGTCCACGGGACGTCTTAGGGAGATGTGTCACAAAATCCATCGTGATTTGCTCCCATTTCCATTCGGGAATTTCCGGTTGTTGTAACATCCCTGAGGGTTTCTGGTGCTCCGCCTTAACCCTCGCACACGTTGTACACTTGCCGACGTATGTGGCTATATCCTTTTTCATACCCAGCCACCAGTAGAACTCCTTCACATCCTTGTACATCTTATCCGATCCCGGATGTATGGAATATTTCGATTTATGCGCTTCGTCCATGATTAATTCTCGGAGGTCATGGAGGGCCGGGATCCAAATCCGATTTTTGAAATAGAGAATTTCGTCCACGCGCTGTTCGAAATTCTTCTCGTTACCGTAAAGTCCCTCTTTTTCCAATTGTTCCTCTTTCAACGCTTCGCATTGAGCGACTCGAACCAGGTCCGAAAGGTTCGACTGGACTATCATTTCCAGTGCTCGCACTCGCAATGGCTTAACCCGATCCTTCCTACTCAGGGCATCGGCTACGACGTTAGCCTTGCCGGGGAGATAACGGATGTCACAGTCATAGTCGCTTAACAACTCGACCCATCTTCGTTGCCTCATATTCAGTTCTTTCTAATCGAATATGTGTTGCAAACTTTTATGATCGGTGAAGATGGTGCACTTTGTACCGTAGAGATAATGTCTCCAGATTTTAAGTGCGAAGATAACTGCTCCCAGTTCTAAGTCATGAGTAGTGTAATTTTTCTCGTGTATTTTTAACTGTCGAGAAGCATAGGCTATAACCTTATTATTTTGCATCAACACGCATCCTAACCCTCTCCGGGATGCGTCACAATACACGACAAAACCATCGTCTCCGTCGGGGAGACTTAAGATCGGCGCTTGGCACAACCTTTGTTTTAGCGTTTGAAACGCCGTTTCCTGCTCTTCACCCCATTCATACTTTCGATCTTTTTGGGTCAGAAGGGTTAAAGGTTGGGCGATGCTGGAAAAGTTCTCTATAAATCGACGATAATATCCAGCTAAGCCTAAGAATTGGCGGATTTCCTTTGGCGATTTAGGCGCTTGCCAATTCTTAACTGCTTCAACCTTACTTGGATCAACGTGTATTCCTTGACGGTTTATAACGTGACCAAGGAATTGCACTTCTTGTAACCAGAAGTTACACTTGGTGAATTTTGCATACAACTTCTCCTGATTTAGAAGCTCTAAAATTAATCTTAAGTGTTGCTCGTGCTCTTCTTTACTCTTCGAGTATATCAAAATATCGTCAATAAACACGATGACGAATTTATCGAGGTAGGGTTTACAGACTCGATTCATGAGATCCATGAACACTGCTGGCGCATTTGTTAGCCCGAAAGGCATAACTAAGAACTCGTAATGGCCGTAGCGAGTCCGGAATGCGGTTTTTGGGATATCCTCCTCCTGAATTCTAACCTGATGGTATCCCGATCTAAGATCAATTTTTGAGAAGTAGCTCGCACCTTGTAGTTGGTCGAACAGGTCATCGATTCGGGGGAGAGGATACCTATTTTTGATTGTCAACTTGTTCAATTCCCTGTAATCAATGCACATTCTAAGGCTCCCGTCCTTCTTTTTCACGAAAAGTACAGGTGCACCCCACGGGGAATAACTGGGACGTATAAATCCTTTATCCTACAATTCTTGCAACTGGTTGGATAATTCTTGCATCTCGGATGGTGCAAGTCGGTAGGGCGCCTTAGCAACAGGGCCAGCTTGTGGTAATAAGTCGATTCTGAATTCGACCTGTCAGGTTGGCGGTAATCCAGGAAGTTCTTCTGGGAAGACTTGTGGAAATTCGCGTACCACTGGAATATCATCCACCCGTTTCTCCTCAGAATCAGTGGCCGTCAAGCTTGCTAGATACGCCACGCATCCTTGGCGTATGTATTTTAACACCTTGAGGTGGGATATAAACGGTATCATATTGCCCGACTTCTCACCCTGCACTAATACCTCTTCGTCATCCGACACCCGGATCTTGACGATTTTCTTTTCGCAGTTTATTTCTACCTTGTTACGTGCTAACCAATCCATTCCCACTATCACGTCGAAACTACCCAATTCTACCGGTAACAAGTCAATCAGAAAGGATTGTTCGTTCAGAATAAAAGGGCAATTCTGAATTATCTGATTAACTATCATGGTTTTACCGTTAGCGACTTCTACGGTGTAAGGTTCTATGGTTTCACTAGTTGGAAGGTTTGTAATCGATAGGAATTTAACAGTTTAACAGAAACAAAACTTCTATCGGCGCCTGTATCAAATAATACAGAAGCGTAATGATCAGAGACGAGGAATGTACCTGTCACTACGCTGGGGTCCTGGCGTGCTTCGTTCACCCCCATCACAAATGCTCGGCCTCGCGCTGGGTTGGACGACGATGCCGGACCCGCGGTTTGCCGCCCATTTCCTCCCTGGTTCAGTTTCGGACAGTTTCTCTTGAAGTGCTCTGTGCTGCCGCATTCAAAGCAAGCACGGCTGGTGGTCATCACTTGATTTCCTTGTGGGTTTGGTTGTCGGGCTGGTTGGGTCCTAAATGGCTGCACATGGATAGGTTGCGGTTGTCGGTTCAGGTTGTTCAGGATTGTCCTACATCTCGGTGCGGAGTGCCCTTCCCTGCCACACCGATGGCACACTACCACCCTGCACTCGCCTCCATGTTGGTAACCGCATTTCCCACACCTGGGAAACGTCCTTGACTGCGGTTCTTGCCTTCCGCCCGAACTAGTCATGGCGTAGTTCTGGGCAGCGTGCCTAGCACGTTTACCTTGCTGCTTTTCCTGAATCCTATGGTCATGTGTACCCCGCATTCCCCCAGCGGATTCTCCCGCCACCTTCAGTGACCCGATCCTTACGAAGTCATACGTAACGATACCAGCTTGCGTCACCGCACCCTCATACGTCTGGTGTCCCCCAGAATTGACAATACTCCTTACAACTGGAGTTAGCCCCCAAATATAACGCTCAACCCTCTTCGACTCTGGGGTGACCAACCATGGTACCAATCGCGACAACTCATTAAACCGGTTCGTATAACCCAAATGGTCTGCCCCCTGCATCTCCAGGTTCCACAATTCATTTTCTAATTTCTGCAATTCGTTTTTCGGGCAGAAATGTTCCAGTACAAGAGCCTTAAGCTCTGTCTAGGTCATGCGGTATGTCGCCGCCTGACCCCGGGTCTGCACTATCGTGTTCCACCATGTCAAGGCATGGTCCGTGAATGTGCAGGTGGCGTACTTTACAACACAGTTCTCGGGGCAGTTGCTGATGTTCACAACTGATTCTATTTTCTCGATCCACTTAACCAACCCATTTGGTCCTTCAGACCCGCTAAACTCTAAAGGTTTGCACAACATAAAGTCTTTGATCGAACATCCCCTGGATGCAGGAATCGGTTCAGTACGGTTCGTCTCTACAGTTGGTATAGGGCCATTACTGTCCGTAACGACCACTCTAGGCGGTGCGTCATTACTCGGAATCGTGTTATCATTCTGTGGAGGATTAACATTTTGTTCCCCGTCATTATTGGTGGTCGTTTGATTGCTCGGAGGGGTTGGATTTGTCGAATTATTAATACTGGCGGCGATGCGCGATACTATATCCGGTATCGCCGCCTCCAACTGTTGAGCAATCAAACGGCTCACATCTACTTCTGACATTTGAGCTGATCGTTTTGGTGCCATTCTACACATCATCAGAAAATACATATAATTAATACAAGTTCCAATCATAAAACACAACAAACATTCCATTCATTAACAAACATTAGTACATATTACATCCATGTCAGTTCACATACTTTTCCTGTCATCATTACATAAGTTAAGTTTTCCTACATAGGGCCTATGTCGGCATCATCTCGACATAACCCACAATGGGTCAGTGCTTGAATGATACCCAAAAGTATCTATAACGATATACCCCAAAAGAGACCCCCCTAAGGGCCAGTGGTTGTATTATAACTACCCAAGATTCACTCTATGTTAGCATCACCACTAACTGCTTACACAGAGTATCAAAAAGCGGTTCCTGTCTACTCCCATCCTAACACAACTAAACACGGTGGTATACCAACCCCACCAAAACAGCCACCAACACCACCATCACAGCTAGCATAACCCGGATCCGCGTCTCCATCCGGCCGATCATCTACTGGGAGTATGAGCACTCCCTCTTCAGCTGCGAAATCGCATACTGGTGGTCCAGTATGCAGTCCCCCAGGTACATCCGCCTCTGCACTCCCACTGTCAAGGCGGCGGAGTGCTCATTCACCTGCTCGGTGAGCACTCGCAGCCATGCCGCCGCATCGCTTTCCTGCCTAGGGAGGCCCCACACGGGTGGAGTCACAGGCTCGGGCTGGGAGCGGGAGGACTCGCCCCTGCGGGTAGCAGGTCTGGGTGGGGGCGAGGTAGGTGGGACATGTGGGACACTGATCCGCGCCGTGAGGCGAGGTCCGAATCCGGGCGGGACAGGGATGGCCTGTGGTGCGGGCGGGGTAGGGGATCTGACAATCCTGACTGGGGAGGACTGGCCAGAGCTCCTACGACTAGCCTCGCTAGGCTCAGAGCTGGATGATACGTGTATGCTCCCAGAGTTCCCGGAGCTGGCTTCATATGCATGGATATTTGTAACACCCCGTAACCGCAGCGGAAACGTACACGGGATGCAACAGACACATCTGATATCAACAGCATTGCTTATAAAGAAAATACCACTACATTAATTTATAACATATTACATTGTTGCGAGTTTCATTACTGTCTAGGTGTTACACACATATTTTACCGATAAGACATTAATAAATTCATTACAAAACTTAGAGCAGCAAGCTTCCAACAGGTAGCACAGATAGTTAAGCACATATCAATCATTCCAACTTGGGCATACCTAGAAAACATGTAAAGAAAACGGGTCAACTACGAATAGTTGGTGAGTTTCACTAATTTAAATAAACACTGACAAATCATTTTTTATAATCATTTATTAACCATATAATCATGCTGGGAACTATGTTACCCCAGAACATTTCATTTAACTTCCTGGGAACTATGTTACCCCAGAACAATAATAACCCCTGGGAACTATGTTACCCCAGAACAATAACAACACCTGGGAACTATGTTACCCCAGAATAATAACAACCCCTGGGAACTATGTTACCCCAGAACAACAATAACCCCTGGGAACTATGTTACCCCAGAACAATAATAACCCCTGGGAACTATGTTACCCCAGAACAATAATAACCCCTGGGAACTATGTTACCCCAGAACAATAATAACCCCTGGGAACTATGTTACCCCAGAACAATATAACCCCTGGGAACTATGTTACCCCAGAACAATAACACATTATAAACATTTTATATATTCTATGCATCAGTCCATATATATAAATGTACAAGTATTTCCATACGATCGGTATGTACTTAAATACTTTAAATAAGACATGTTTTCCGCCCCGGGAAAATATAATTAAAACAATTCATTAAAAGGGGCTCGTGAAAACTCACCTTTTGTGAGTCGGTGAGTAATACAAGGAACAGCTACGTGCCTGGATCTGTAATATAATATCTAGTCGTTACTATATAATTCCCATAACTTAAATATGTATCAATCGGTACATCTGGGAACATTGTTAACCCAGTACTGTACTCGATTCGGGGACTATGTTAACCCCGTGACACTTCTAAGGACTCAGATTGTGACATTGCTTAGAGTTTGACAGTCAATTTAGTTAAGGTGATGAAATTATAGCTCGGTTTGACACCCCGTTTGGCCGTGGGGCCCGTTCCCGATATTTCGGTGCCGGAAACGGTAAAATCGGGTAAAATTACCCAAATCATCCGAATTATTTTCGGATGATTTATTTTTACTTAATTTACTTAGATTTATGAAATAGTCCATTTTTAGAGTTTTCATGTACCAGTCAGCTCGCTTATGCGAACTTTGCCGGTTTTCACGTTTTAAGCTTTAAAAACATGTCTTTATGTTCTTTTTAGCACAAATAATTACCCGATTAGTCTCGGGTCTTGAAATTTTGCACAAAACTTAATTTGACAGTAAGGAATTTTGTAAAATTTTCCCAGATTTATTTTCCTATATTTACATTTATTTATCTATTTTTAAATCTTATTAAAATACTAAATATATCAAAAATACCAAAACACTTTAGAAAAATCCCAAATTTTTCTGGGATGATCTCTATCATCCTCATAACTTTCTGGAAATTTTCCAGATTTATTTTCCTATATTTACATTTATTTATCTATTTTTAAATCTTATTAAAATACTAAATATATCAAAAATACCAAAACACTTTTAGAAAAATCCCAAATTTTTCTGGGATGATCTCTATCATCCTCATAACTTTCTGGAAATTTTCCAGATTTATTTTCCTATATTTACATTTATTTATCTATTTTTGAATCTCATTAAAATACTAAATATATCAAAAATACCAAAACACTTTAGAAAAATCCCAAATTTTTCTGGGATGATCTCTATCATCCTCATAACTTCCTGGAATTTTTCCAGAATTTAAAACTTATTTTTCAAGCCATTTTCACCCAAAACCGAGCTAGAAAGCCCTAGAACTCGTTTCACCGAAAAGCCTACTTAGACTTTTCCAACTGAGCTCAAATTTTGTGGGTGACTTTTATATGATATAAAAACCTTATCTTAAATTTTCCGGAATTGTTCATCATGTTTTGCTATTTTTCACTATTTTTGGCCAAAACCGAGCATTAAATTCACCAAATATTCATCTTTTATCCAAAAATTACCAAAAATTCACAGATCTCATATTTTCATGTGTAGATCATCTCTGTGAAATTTCGTGACCCGACTCTAAGCACACGTAAATCTGTCCATTTTTCATAAACACACGAAAACCGAACTATTTTGTGTTTTCTAGCTTTAGATCGCAAGGATCTCGGTTTCTAGCCTTTGCTAGCCGCTAGATACAACACTTACAAGCACATCAACACCACACCAAGCAAGTTATACCCACAATCAAGCCATTTCTTTCCTAGTGTCGGTTAAAACATCAAAACAACGATTTTGACCGTAAAAATCCATTCTCGACTCTTTTTACTCATTTCTTGGACCAAGATCCCTTGTATAACTTGTATACATCTCTTGGTCATGCAAGAGTCGGTTTCATCTCGGATTTTCACCCGTCTTTCACATGGAAGATTCATTTGACAAGATTTCAACCGTAAAAATTCATTCTAACACTTTTAACTAATTACTTGGATCAAGATCCTTTGTATAACTTGTATACATCCTTTGATCACACGAGAATCGGTTTCATCTCGGGTTTTCACCCGTTTTTTTACATGAAACTTCCTTTTCTCAAGAATTATGCAATTAAAAACAAGATTCAAGTATCAAAACATGCTTATACCTTCAAGTTTTTGGTTGGAGATCAAGGGATTGGATGAATGCTTGAAAGTTGAGAGAGTTTGAGAGTGTTTTGTGATAAAAAAAAGAAAAATGAAAGATAATATGAACAAGGGGGGGTGGCCGGCCATATGTGGGGGTGTGGGGGGGGGCCCACATCTCAAATATTGTCCACACATTTGGATTACGCAATCCGGATAATGTTGTGGATAATCTGGTTCAGTTCGTTTCTCGTTTAAACTCGTAATTCGGCTTGAAACGAGCCTAAAATGGTTGTTTTTCGGGTTAAAAATAAAATTTATATAAAACTGATTTAAAAACTTTAAAAACTTAACCCATGACATTAAAACATCATATTATTAATAATTACGCATCTTTTTCGGCTTGATTGATCGTCTCTTGCTTGGTTTGGTGTTAAAGGTTTCGTTTATCGTACCGACGTACTAATAAATCGAAATCCTTTTTCTGTGCTATAATTCACTTATCCCGAAGCATTAATACCTCGTAAATATCACTAAACATTATATATTTCAACTATAATGTAATTCCCGATTTGTTCGGGTTTCAATAATCGTTCATTGGTTAATTGTAATTCCAATATGATTCACTATATAATTGAGTATGATTCATACTGTGAACCATATATATTCGTATAAACGTGCTATAACTCATATAATCAATATTAAATAACACGTAAATAGTATATTCCGGCTAGGGTATACCTGAATTTGCCGGAATCGTTACAATATTTCACTCGCTTTTAAAGCAAACCCAAAGTCATTAAACTTGATCACGGCTGTACTTCATACAAATCCATATTACTGACTTGATCAAAATCCGTTGTTAGTCATACATTGTTCCTCCCTTACGCGCGTTTCAATACCATTAAGAAACGGACCCTAGGGGATACAATGTATGTAAGCCGATAGATGGACTCGTGCATATTCACTCTTAGTAAAAGAAACTCAATGCATTGCTAAGAAATTTCTATTTAAATTCAAATTTTGATCAACAATATAATGGTTTAAGTCAAGTTGGGGTGACATGGCAAAAATCAAATTAAGCTTGAACCGAGATTAGAGGCTGATAGTTTTTGATATTCTGTGCTTTAATTGAACCATTAATAATATCACAAAACACTTGAAAGTTTGTTATTAGATTTAATTGGACAACAATACCAATGACCGACTTAACGCCAGTCACAATATCGCTGAAATATAAAGCTGTGATGGAAAGACAATTTGAGCAATATGATTCTCTGCTCAAACTAGACAAAAATACAAAAATATGTACTGCATTTGAAAATCATACAAAAACACAAAAATATTTTCTTGTTTTAAAATTTTTGGATAATTTTCTGGTAAAAAGATTTTGTTTTTAAAATTTACATATTATTTAAATATTTGATTTCACCTTAATCGATGTAACGAGAGTAGCCGTCTGTTCAAATATTATTTATGATAACTTTATTTATGTTAATTTAAGGGTTTTAAAACTTGAAACGTCTTTAAGGTATTAGATTATCGAGATAAAGTTTCTCGGTAATACATTTTAAGTTACATTTACAATTATTTAATTATTTAATTTTATTTTATTTATTTAATTCATTTTTTTAATTTACTTATTTATTTAAAATTAAATAATGTTTAATTTGTTAATTATGAATAACGAATTAGGTTATTCTAACCATCTACATCCTAGTTCGTTCCTCTAATTCGCTTCCGCACTCCGTAAAGAACGAATTCAATTCGTTATACATAAGTTAACAAATTAGACAAAAATAAAATCTAATTCGTGATGACACGTGTTAATGTAAACATAACGAATCATCTGATTCGTTAATTCAAATTTTGATCGAATCATCTGATTCGTTTCTTTGGGAATCGTGCAATGTCAGTGTATATAGGACGGCGTGCATACGAACCGTCCTATTATTCACTCTTCTTCTTCACTTTATACGGTTACCCTGCCAAAAAAATTTTAGAATTATCAACATTTGATTTTCGGTGTTTTGATTATACGAGTTTGTTTATAAGGTATAGACGATCATAACGTACTACTTTTCGTCAAATTTGATGCCTATTTGATGGGTTAATTATGTGAGTTTGTAACCGGTTTTTAGAGGTTTTTCGATGTTTTCGTAAACCTTAATTTAACCTCTTTTTATCAGGTTTTGGAACACTAATTCATTGTCATTGTAATCGGAATAGATTTCCAGGATCCATGTTCAATGGCTGATAACGTTGCTCAAGATCCGCCTGTTGATGCACCACAAGATCAACAAGATCAGGATGTCCCTTTTCTTCCATTTGATACACGGCATAAAGTGTGTGCATTCGTTGACACAAAATTTCCGGATGAGGATGTCTTTGGTGATATGCTGGCATTTATACGGCGTTCTCGTATCCATTACGCCGTTACTGCTAATCCGGATATTCGATTCTGCATTGTTCGCCAATTCTGGAACACTGCTCAATATGTGGAAGCTGAGGACCATATTGCTGCTGAGGTTAACAACAAACCAGTTGTTGTCTCTATTGAAACTGTTTGAAGGGTGTTACGATTCAATGATATTATTGATGATCCAAGCGAATACCACAAGGATCTGATCCAAGGACTGTTTAGACGATTGTTTTATGCTACTAGTCTTACTGCGACCATGTATAACAAGGCATACTTGTGTCCCCAATACAAGTATTTACTTTATGTTCTTATTCACTGCTTAGGTAGACGAAAGGCTGGGTTTGACAAATGCCGCATTATGCTACAATAAGCATTTGTTGCACTTGTCTTGAATAAGCGTTACAATTTTTCTGAAATGATCTTCGATCATCTGAAAGAAAATTGCATTCCTGGAAAACGACGTGTGAAGTTCTTGATGTATCCGCATTTCGTTCAATTGTTTGTTAACGATGCTATCAGGGATTTGGTGCTCTACCCAAATGATATGAATGATAAGTTTATATTGGACAACATGAAGGTAGATACCTTGCGAAGGATGAAACAGTACCGTCAATCTCTTCCAACCAGATTAAAAAGATTGATTGGTCATCCAGCAAATCCTGATTATGTATGTCTTGACAATGATCGCTGGATCCATGATGATTCGGATTCCGAGCGTGAGGAGGGACCAGGTGGGAACGAGGGTGATGATGGTGATGATGATGCAAGTGGTAATGCTGGTAATGGTGGTAATGGTAATGCAGCTACAATTGCAGCTCAACGAAAGAAGAAGGGTAAAGAGCTAGCTTCTGAAGGCTCTTATAAGCGTCGAGTGTCGGCTGGAGCTGGCATCTCGTTTGGAGTTCAACCTCCAAGGTCGTCCACTCCGCAATGTCCGGCGGTGTTTCTCACTACTAGCACCCCGAAGTTTACATTGATGACTACGCTTACTTCGGATCCACAGCTTGGTATGATTCCTCACTCAGTTTTATCTACTATACCAAGGCCGACGACTGCTACTTCGGTGGTTCCTCCAACACCGACAATAATGCCTCCACCAGATATTTCATTTCTGAGGCTCAGTCGTCCTATGGGTCCAGTTCAGCCTATTCATCCTTCTTTTACTACATCACCTCACGATCAGCAGATGAGCATAGTATTGAGTCTACTACATTTGTATGAAAATCAAATGTCTGCGGATTGCATGAATCAAGAACGTATGATGGAGAATCAGAGGAAGTTGCTCAGCTATGTTTCCTTCTGTCAAAAGGAAATAAAGGCCCATCGTGAGATTGTTGAGTCTCAGGGGGTGAAAATTAAAGAACAAGAGGAGCTTATTTTGTAACTTACATGCAAATATGGCGCGCTGAAAAAGATCAAGAATGATGATGAGGATCCGGATGAGTCTGGTGCTGGTGGTGAGACTAAACAAACTCAAGACCCAGTCTCTGGTGTGGGTTCGAGTTCTGTTGATGATTCAGGCAAGCAGATCGTTACTTATCATGATTTTACGGCTGCCAAAACCGGTTGAGATGATATAGGCCAATACAGTTATTTTTATTGATGGAGAGGGGGTGATTAAAAGCATGGTTAATGCCGATGAGATAGTTGTGGGGAAGTTTATTGAGAAGTCACTGACACAAGAGTAGATTGCTATCTTGCTTGGTCTGACTGAAGACGAATTGACCGTGTTAGAGGCCGAGGAGGACATTGAGGTAATTAATGATGATGTGATCTTAAATGATCCGAATGTTGAGATGAGTACGGGTTTTATTTATGAGAATGAGGAGGTTGAGGTTGAGGATGTGACTGCTGAGGAATATCCTGACATGTTTCAACATACCAGTGTTAATCAGGGTGCTCCTATATTTAATGAAGAAACCATCAAAGAAGAAGAAGATCATCTTGATAAGACGTCCAAAGGAAAGAAGGTCATTGATACAAGATTTGACTCGCTTGAAAACCCAACTGATGATGACATTCTTAGATGGTTCAGACATAAGAAAGCTAGTAAGATCATCGAGGCATTTCAGTATGTGGATCAGGAACAAAAAGAAGAAGTTGTTGCACGTGCCAAAGCCAACCAGAAGACTACATTCAAGGCCGTGTCGAAAGTGCAAGGTGATATTATTTCTTCGCTTTATGATTCTGATATGAAAGTATGTATTGTTAAATGAGAGAAGGGCGTTCAGTACTATGAACAAATGTCTGATCTTCTCTCATTACCGAGATGGGACGTACGCACTCTGGCGTATCGTCCATTTATTAATTGTGGCGAGGACTACCATGCAAAACGTTTTCACCAACATTTGCTGTTTGAGGTGAACAACGGGTTTAAGTATTTTAAACCACAAAGTCTCATCCGTAAGCGTATCGATGAGATCGATCCAAAAACAGGATGGAAAAAGCTGGTTCTTAAAGTAAAGCCACCAAAGACGATGAAGCATGTGCCGGTGAAGACGATGAACCAACACATGTATTTATCCTTCAACCGTTGGTACTACGACAATCTAACTGGCGAGGCTGTCATTGTCCTGGGTAAAGGGTTAAAGACCGATATAATCAAGATCGTCGATACGATGTGGCTTGTTAACTTAACTGAGACCGACAACGACGTGCTACAAAAGAATAAGATATTGATCGAGCGCAATGAAGACTATGATTTGGCTTTGTAGTTTCAACGCGTCGTGTGTGTATGTTATAAGAACGGGATTCATAGTTCCAGAGATGGGCAGTCCAAGCGTTTCAAGTAAAGTAAAGAAAAAGAGCTCAAGACGAGGGGGTGTCTGTTAATACACGGTTTTCTGTCTCGAGTCTTTGTATTTATCGTTAACGTATTTGTCGTTTTATTTATGTAATAAAAATATTAAGTTATCTATATAGTTCGTTAAGGTATAGTCTAGTTCGCTAAGGATGTTTAGCGAACTAGATATAAGTTATTATCTCTCCTGATTCGTTAAGGATGTTTAACGAATCAGGGGTGTTTCGTTAAGTTATTTCATTTATGTGTATGTAACAAAGTGGATTCTAGTTCTTTATGGAATGTTAACGAACTAGATCCATCTTCTATTTATAGTGGCCTTAGTCTAAAGTTAATGTTAAGTTTTTGAGTTTAATTATCGAACCTCTGCCCAGATTCACTCTCAAGCTTCATACTAATATTATCACATACATAAAATTAGTATATATATACATATAACGTATTACTAACGATCAATGGCAATTACGAACTAGATCCGTATTAGGTTAATTATACATAGATCAGATATGAGATCTGTGTTAGTGATTAACGAGAACAAACAATGCACATACCTCTGTACATGCTGATGCATCTGAGTCACTGGAGCACTATCTCTCCATACCACCCAAATCTGCTGAACGGTCTGATCGACTTCAAAAGAAGATTCTTGTTATGAAGAATTCTAATCAGAATGTTGAGTCTTCCGATCATCCAGATAAGTTTATTATTACTTTTAAAAAGGGCTTTTCAGATAATTATGGTGATCGTTCTGGAGTTATGTCATGCGGGTTTGATGCTGACAAGAATATGTGGTGGGCGAAACGAAGGTCCGAGACTACCGAGTACTACAAGAAAATGAAGGATTTTGGATCCTGGACAAAAGTAGATCTCAGTAACCTCATCGACGCTCCATTTCATAATCCGAGTCATGACAAGAAAGCCACGAGCTTCTGGAACTTTTTGAAGTGGCAAGTTGTTTAAGGATTCCTAAATATGACTACTGTTGAGTCATTTTTGATGAAAGCTAAAGGAGTTCAAGATCCTCGGATAGGAAAAACAATGATGAATGTTATGTGTACTGCAAAAAATAAGGCAACTCACATTCCTATGCCAAGTGCTATTCTAAATGGTTCTCTTGATGATATGCAGTTCTGGGCATATGAGAGTGAAACTGCTACAGTTGTTATACGTCTACGGAAGGGTCAGTATCGGTTCATTGATCCAAAGGACTTGCTAAAGCTTGGTGAGAGAGATATCAAGACACTCAGTAATATCCATATTGTTGTTGAACCCATGTTTGAAGCCGCTGCCAAAGAGTATACAAGGATGGTGGCATCGATTATTAGAACGGGATTTTGGGCTGGTGGATTGAAGGATGCGGATGTGAACATCTTGGAACATGATTAAGAGACGAAGCTACAAACCAAGGGGGGGATTGTTGGGTCTACATTTAGTTTGTTTGTACTTAGTCAGTGCTTAATGTAATTCGTGCTTGTATGTATGTATGTATGTATGTAAACAGAGATCAACTTGTGATCTCGTTGGGCTTGGGCTCTATGTTGGGCTAGGATGTGTGTTTTCCTATATATATATATTATCATATAGGGTTTAGGTTGGTCGTTCAATATTGATTAGTTGGACGAGTTGTGTGTAAGGTTTTGCTTAAACATTTGATGTAATATATACATATCTTTGAAGCTTTCTTTGGTGTGATTTGTGTTCTTGGTTATTTGTCTTGAATCATCTCGTGTTATATTCCGCAATATCATCGAGATTGTTGATATTATATTGAAAGATCCGTTCACGGGACTTGCACAAGGCCCGATCCCCTCTTGTCTGATGGTTTTCACTTGTTGGTTCTCGATATGGTTGCAATCTTAAAACAGTTTACTTTTTTGTCATGTGGTAGTACTTGGAACACTTAAATTTTTTATGTTGTTTATAATATTTGATAATCAAGGTGGAGGGATCCTGAGTTTTAGGACGAAGCCTTTGATTATCCCTTTAAAAACCATAGATATTCTTGATCCAGGTATCCTGGGTTTTAAGACGAAGTCAAGAATATCCTTTTGATTAAGGATAATCTTTTGCTTTATTTATGTCAATTTCAATTTATGTCGAAAAATACTTTCTAAACTTAGCTGAATAAATTCATAAGTTTATAAATAACTTTTTTCACCACATGCTTAGGAAAAGTAAACAAATAATCAAACATGTGTTGGTGCATTTTGTGACCGTCGCTATGCAATTCTGTTCAGCCGAATCGGAGTACGAAGTATGAACAACTTCGCCATAGGCGAAGTTGTAACAACTTCTGCCACAGGGGAAGTTAGAATAACTTCGCCATAGGCGAAGTTGTAGCAACTTCGCCTACTGAAGCCCAGGCCCAAGAATGTTTTATATATATATATGTGTGTCTTGTTTAGGTTTAGAAAATCCAGAAATTAGTGTGTGTTTTGAGTAGTTTGTTTGTTTAGAGAGAGTAAGAGACAAGGAGAGTCGTGTGAGACGACCCGAGGTAGAGCTCACCTCGGGTCAGTCGTGTTTTCTGTTTGGTTACGGTATGTAACGTGTTTTGATTATTATAAAGAATCTGCAGATTTGTTTATCCCGTTCTTGTATTTGTTTGTGTATTTGTTCGTGTATGTGTTTGTGTTCTTCATCTTTACACCAATAAACAAGTCTAGGAGGATTCCGCACTCCTAGACCTCGTGCGGATCTCGTATCGATCAGCGACGCCCCGGGGGGACCTACATGTGGTATCAGAGCCTTAGGCTCTTATGCTATGGTTCGAGATCTGCGTTTTGGTGTTTCTGGCACGTTTCTGTGCGTTTCTGGCCGAACAGCGCCACAGGCGAAGTTATTGTTCATCAGGCGAAGTTGCCGTCACTGTTCGTAGGGTTTCAGCGAAGATATAAGGTTAAGCGAAGTTATCCACAACTTCGCCTACCTCACAAGTTCGCTTATCAGTAAGGCGATGTTATGGACAGGCGAAGTTATAGCCAGGCGAAGTTATGGACTGGCGATGTTAACTTTAGGCGAAGTTAACGAAAAAAAAAAAAAAAAAAAAGAGTATTTTGGTGTTTTCGTCTGTATGGCCAGGTGTACACGATTATTGTGAGACCGAAGATGTTGTTCCGTCAATGAGTGATCTTGTTATCTCTTGGTCTTACGTGTGAACAAATACGTGTCAACTCTGGATATGGAGTTGAGGTTGTGAATGAGATATTGAGTGAAACTGGATATTGACACATATTTGGGTGTTTGTGGGCAAATGAAATTGTTGTTGTTCGAGGTTGACCAACTGAAGAAAGTCAAATTGAACTGAAGGTTTTCGTCATTACTGGATTGCGGTCAGAGCATATTATTATGTTATTTTCAAGACGTTCGAGAATTGGATCCTGAAACGTGATGCTTATTTATTAGAGTGAAAATTCTGGAACAAGTTGGATTTAATCGGGAACTAAAGTGTTTATGTTCTTGATCGTTATCCCTGGTGATTGAAGATGCTTCGGATTAATTAATGGTCATGTGTTAGATTCTGTCAAGGTGGTTTTGTGATGAAATTGATCACTTGATGTTGAGTAGTTGAAGATTAAACCCTATCGTATGCCGACGAGTTGGTGAAGTTGTGGAGGAAGCCCAACTTCACGTGTTGGTGAAGTCAGATGGACTCACGTGATTGGTTGAGATGATCTATTGGCACGAGGATGCATGCATTTCAAAGACCTCAATCGTTATAGTCGGAGAAGCTTACACTGAAGGGGAGATCTGATATGGAAGACGCTGGGTGATTGGTAGATTTGTGAAGCTACATGACAGATTCAGACACGGCTGGTTGACTGCAAACAGAAGATCATCAGTTAAGAGGGGGACTGTTGGTGCATGTCGTGTAACAGATGATCTTTTGTGTTTGTTAGAATTAAGAGCAACGGTCAAAGGGGAGACTGTTGGTGCATTTTGTGACCGTCGCTATGCAATTCTGTTCAGCCGAATCGGAGTACGAAGTTTGAACAACTTCGCCATAGGCGAAGTTGTAACAACTTCTGCCACAGGCGAAGTTAGAATAACTTCGCCATAGGCGAAGTTGTAGCAACTTCGCCTACTGAAGCCCAGGCCCAAGAATGTTTTATATATATATATGTGTGTCTTGTTTAGGTTTAGAAAATCCAGAAATTATTGTGTGTTTTGAGTAGTTTGTTTGTTTAGAGAGAGTAAGAGACAAGGAGAGTCGTGTGAGACGACCCGAGGTAGAGCTCACCTCGGGTCAGTCGTGTTTTCTGTTTGGTTACGGTATGTAACGTGTTTTGATTATTATAAAGAATCTGCAGATTTGTTTATCTCGTTCTTGTATTTGTTCGTATATTTGTTCGTGTATGTGTTTGTGTTCTTCATCTTTACACCAATAAACGAGTCTAGGAGGATTCCGCACTCCTAGACCTCGTGCGGATCTCGTATCGATCAGCGACGCCCCGGGGGGACCTACAACCTGGTAGGGTAGGTATTAGGAGTTTCGGTTGATCAACATAGTCTTTATCTCGGGTTAAATCTTGATGTCCTGAAAGATATGTTAGGATCTTAACAGAGATTTTTAGGTGATCCTGAGGATCCTGGAAAAAATCCCAAAAATAGGTTTGATTGATCATAAATATCCTAGGGAAGATCCCAAAGATAAGTTTGATTGATCAAAAAGATCCTGGGGAAGATCCCAAAAAAAATGATTTTGATCTTAAGAGATCTTGGGGAAATTCCCAGAAACATCTTAGTGAGCCAATCGTGAATGACACGAATATGCCAAAACTTTGTGTTAATACTAGGAACAAGCCAATCGTAAGTGACATGAGTACGCCAAAACCTTGTGTTAATACTTTGGACAAGCCATAATTGTATAATATGTTATGTTATTCCATTGATAATATACTTTATGATCCACCTTGTAATCAACAATAATGAAATTGCCAGCCACCATTAAGATGAGTTGGTTCTGCCATCTAGAATTACAGGTGAACAACGTACGCTACTGGCGAGGTGTTTAAACTCAATTCGTTGAAAGGTGAAAACATTTAAACCTTTGAATGGATTGGTACCCTAAACTTAGAGAGCCGGCCAAACCTCTAGGAATGCATTCACTTCTTAGTCGGGATACAGATTCTGCAAAACACTTGAACCTTTGTGAGGGTGGGTGTTAGTTTAACGCCCCGGCTAAAGTGAAATACGCACGGGTGTGACGTACAGATTGCTCAAAACACATGTGATACTATTTCGTGACAATAATATCATTAATTCATTCAATTCTCAAGTACACAAGTTGTTCAATAAAAACAATACAAAGAAAAGAAATAAAACACATGTCTTCATTGTTTATTATTGAAATAACCTAAATTCTAATTTCTTCGTCATTTCATCCTCTAATGAAGGTAGCTGTAGCATATATATATAATAAAGTCAACTAATTGAATACTTGGTGAGTCCACACAAGTTTGATACAAATAAATAAAAACCATACAATTCCATGAAACTTAGTGTAGTAATAGCACAAGCAATGTCTTTTCCATTTGGTAACAACCAAATGTACTCGGATCGGGGGTCCCTATTCCACTTATAACATCGAGGTCCTAAGTGCAGAAGGGGGCGTGTGATCATACTTAATGAGGAAACCATGAGCACGTAATCTTTAAGCAGCTAAGCAAATAAACACACAAGTCCATGTAACAAATTGTAGTTTGTAATAATGAATAAACGAAATTGTAAAGTTGATAGGATATATATGCTACCCCCAAAATAGTTAATAAAAAGGTAAAAATGGGATGTGAGAAACTCACCTTTGAGGTTGGATGATAACTTGAAAGTAATATAATAAGCTCGTTATATGAAATTGAACGATCGAATATCACAAGCAAAAATAATAAAAACACGAGAATTACTAACTAATTTTAATGGATTAATATGTCGATTTTAAAGTTCGTACGTTTTTTATATATATTTTGTTACATAATTTAAAGTATATTAATACTTAAGTCTAATGGATTTTAACGATTTATTATTATAATATTACTAACAAGATTAATGTTAATGTTTACGGGATTTATCGTTACCGGTATGTTTTATTTTAGTATGAACATTTGTCGGTTTAGGATTTATAAAATAACAACGTTATTATATATATTATTTATATAATTATTCTACGAGTTTTAAAGAGTGTTGTCGGGTTTGTAAAAGTTGATTTTTGAAAGAAAATGCTAACGGAATTTAAAACAACTTTTATTTAACTATAAAAAATAATTTTATTTATTTTGTATGATTTATATAATTGATTTATTATAACTAATTACATAATTAGAGAAAAATACAAAACGGAGTATGCAATGACTTGGGTTTGAAACCGGGTCTCCAAGACCTCAATAACAATACTCAACCACTGGACCAGGTTGTTCTGTTGTTTAAAAGATGAAAGAAAATAATTATAAACACAAACCCAACTTCATCTTCTTCGCATAAACCCTAAGATTTCAATTCTCTTAATCCATTACAGATTGTGAGGTCCGATCCCCGGTGCGGAAGCGTGAATAATAGTCAATACTAATCAACGGTGTGGAGCTCGGATCTAGGGTTAGGATCGAATCTAACTCGTATTCACTCTTGAATGATGTCAGTTGGACGGATGAGGTGTATTGGGAGAGAGCCTGATTTGATTAACAATCAACAATAAAGTAGGATGAACAATTGTAATCAAAACACAAACAAGATAGAAACGGTAGTATGAAATATTAGCCGAATGATTCTCATTAAGATGAAACACTCATACATACAATCAATTAAGAAATATCGCAGCCGCCACCAGGAGAGCTCATCCTGGAGGCAGAGACTCTCTCAAAGGGATAAAACCCTAAATCTCACATATACACAATATAGTCACTCATACTAGACAAATGAATAAAAACATCTATTTATACTAGCCTAGCATGACTTGGTCTTCAAGCCATCCACCCTTGGTTGAGACCGAATAATATATTTTTCACCCAAATATTAATTCGATTCGTCGGTCTAAAATATAAGTCCCAACACAGATTTGATTTATTTAGGTTATGAGTTTTATTAGACGGATCAAAACCATAGAAATCCATCTAACAATTACCTCGTATGATGACGGAAAGTGGGTGAACGACAAGTTGGCTAGAACCGAGTTTATAAGAACTATTTGGTGATTTAAGTGGTTTGTTTGTGTGATTTTTTGTCTGTAAAACGTTTAGAAGTGGATTAGGATGCTATTTATAGTTGTTATTGATCCGTTGAATGATTAATTCGAGTTATTGAGATTTTAATTTTTTTCCGTCAGTTTGGGGTTTGAATCCGAACATTGGGGGTGTTAATACGCGTAATGAGACTTGATAAGCATTAAGGTGATGCAACGAGTTTATATAATTAAAATGGTATTAAAATTGGCGTTTTGACGTGTTTTAATGGTCGCCGGAGTTGGTTCTCGTCGTTTTCGGCCGGTCACCGGAAAACCGAAGGGGAGAAAGGGGTGGGCGTCTGTAGGGTTATTATTAACATAATATTATAATTTAAATTCCAATGTTACACTTTAAGCCTCTCAACTTCTTAAATATATATATAAAACTGCTTTTAAACTTTATTAATCTTTAGCCCTTGAACTTTACAATTATGCAAAGTTGATTAAAACTTGTTATATTTTTAAAATCTTTAGATTGCTTACATTTTATACCCGATAGATTTAAACTTTGATTATTTTATAGACTTTTATAGCTCGGAGATTCGTTATTTGAACTAAACAGATAAACAATGAACAAGTAATAACTATTAATCGTCGTAATTAATACTAAATGATAAACGACAAAACGAGTCGGTTTAACGAATACAAATTCAAATACGAATACGAATAAAAATTGACAAATGTCACAGCACTCCCTACTTCTGAGAATTTCGTCCCGAAATTAAGTAGAAGAATCCGTAACAAAAAGATGAGGATATTTTGTTCGTATTTGATCTTTTCGATCCCAAGTGAAATCAACGCCACGCTTGGACTCCCAACGAACATTTACCAAAGGTAGTTTCCTTGTCATTTGGATCCATGATTTCCACCGGTTTCTCGACAAAGTGCATTGGTTCATCGATACGCACTTCGTCGAGTGGTACCTGGAGGTTTCCCTTAGCAAGACATTTCTTCATATTCGAAAGATGAAATTTCGGATGATTGTTAGAAAGATCTTGATGAAGTTCGAGTGTATAAGCAACACTACCAACACGTGCAAGAATTTTGAAAGGGCCAACGAAACGAGGAGATAGTTTGCCTTTCTTGCCAAAACGAACAACACCTTTCCAAGGGGATACCTTGAGGAGGACACGGTCACCAACATTAAAGTCAAGGGGTCGTCGTCGGATATCAGTGTAACTCTTTTGACAGCTACGAGTGGTTAAGAGGTTTTGTCCGATTTGAGCAATTAAATCCGTAGTCTCATGAACAAGTTCCGGACTGGTGATTTGGGTTTCACCTATTTCATACCGACAAATAGGTGATCGACATTTACGATCATAAAGAGCTTGAAACGGAGCCACATCGATACTCTAATGAAAACTATAATGGTACGAGAACTCAATCAAGTGAAGATGAGAATCCCTGTTTCCACCGAAATCCATGACACATGACCTAAGTGTGTCTATGAGCGTTTGAATCGTGCGCTCGGATTGCCCATCGGTTTGAGGATGATAGACAGCGCTAAGATCCAATCGAGTTCCCAACGCATTTTGATGTGATGACCAGAAGTGAGAAGTAAAACGGCTATCACGATCGGAAATGATACGCAAAGGTATACCATGACGAAAAAATACATTGAACATAAATCTTAGCGAGTTGATCAACTGAAAACTTTTCGTTGATCGGAATGAAATGAGCAGATTTAGTCAAACGGTCAACTATAACCCATATACCGTTGTGACGGTTTCAAGTAGTCGGAAGCTTGAACACGAAATCCATAGAGATATACTCCCATTTCTAAACAGGGATGTGTGGTTGAACGAGCAAACCAGATAGTCGTTGGTGCTCGGCCTTAACTTTAGCGCAAGTTAGGCATTTTCCTACATAGAATGCGATGTCTTTATTCATACAGGGCAACCAAAATATGGACCGTAGATCGAAATACATCTTATCCGCACCGGGATGAATGGAATATCGAGACTTAAGAGCTTTGTCCATGATAAATGAGAGAAGATCGTCAGGATTAGGAACCCACAAATGGTTTAGGTAATACAACAAACCATCACGTTTAGTTTCAAGTTGATTCTTGACACCACAGACATTTCATCGTACATGGTACCATCGGTGACAGAGACATGCTGGGCTTCAAAGATACGTTGTTGGAGATCGGTTAGAACGGTCACGCTATGAAGTAGGATTGATTTCACATGGGTCTTTCGACTAGGGCGTCGGCCACAACAATCGCATTACCAGGGTGGTAACGAATTTCGCAGTCGTTGTCACTAAGTAGTTTGGCCCATCGTCGTTTCCGCATTTTAGATCTTTTTGGTCGAAATATGTTGAAGACTCTTGTGGTCGGTGATACCTTACGTGTTGTAAAACACACTTACTTTCCGTATCGTTTTATCATGTTTTAATTGCTTATTAGTTTAATTATTAAGAGTTTTAGCTTGTTTTTTCTTGATTTTTACAAAGTTGGATTGATTACTTGTAGGTTTTGTGTTTTAAGGAAAAAAGGGTAAAGTTTGGAGACTCCAGGAACTTATTGATCAAGTTTGAAGACTGGGCTCAAGGCCCGAACAAAGCCCACAAGTTCCAAGCCTATCTTGCATAATATATTAAGAAAAATATAAAAAGAAAAAAGAACCCTAACTTGGAGACTAATTCAGATCGGAATTCAGCAAAGGGAGAAGAAGAGAAGAAGCTAGGTGGCGGCTGTTTGGCAGCTGGAAGAAGAGAAAGAACATCAAGGAAGGTTCGGTACAGCTACTAGGGTCGATCTACATCAAGAAACTCAACCATAATCTTAAATATTACATCCGTAAATTTTTTTCTTTTGTTCAAGATACTTAACTAGTTGATTTGATCTATTACTTTGAATTGTTTTGCAATTAACTTGAAGATTGACTTGTGCTTGATTGAGATTGATTCTTGAATGATTTTAATTATGTTTTATGTTGAGTTTTATGATGTTTAAATAAGTGTTTGCTGTTGTCCAATATCATGTTAGGCTAAACTAGTTAGTTCTACCTAGGTTAGATGAATATTTTTTAGGTTTTAGTAAGTAATTTGGATTGTTGATCTTCATGACTTGTTTTGTTAATGAAAAGTTTGGTTTAACATTGAATTAGTTTGTGTTTAGTGGCTGTGTTTTGATTAATAATACTCAGTTACCTCTTGCTTTGATTGGTTGAATCGGTTTTGGTTAATTTAGCTTGTTTGAACTCTTTACTTTGTGTTTAGAGATTATTTGCGGGGTGATCAACGTAGGGTTTAGTTGGGTATATTAATTTGTTAAAATCAGCGGGTAGGCACCTTCTTAGAGACCGAGAGGTGATAGGAAGTAGGGACATCTCATAGCTTTTACTTGTTAGGATTAGGATCGTGCGAGAGCGGGTTCGGTTCTTGTCGGGTTTGGATTTGTGAGCGATTAGTTGACCTAGTTTAAGTTAAACTGAATTGTTCATCTATTCTTGGTTGCGTAGTATTCGTCCCCATTTGGGGTAGTGTGTCGGTGAGGACCGAGAGGAGAGTCGGAATTAGAACACTTTAACAATTTATTTCCCGGTTAGTTCTTAAAATCAACTAAGTGTAAGCTAGGGTTGGTTAGTGAGACCGAGAGGTGATCTAGCTTTCTTGAGTGAACCTTAGTTGTGTCATCCTTAGGAACCGGTGTTTTGAGATTCGTCAGTCCATTAGATTATTATACCTTCAATAGGATTCTTACCTAGGTAGACCTTGTCTCCATTGATAAATCTTATTCTCAAAGTTTCGTCTAGTCTTTTTAAGTCTAGTCAATTAAGTTTCTTAAAGTAAGTTAGATTAAATAGTTAATAATAAAAAAATCATTTAAAAAAATTATTCTTAGGTGAGTCTTGGTTAGGGTTAAGTACTAAATACGTTTTCACGTGTTCTTGCTGTTCGACACTCGGACTTCCTTAGGACTATAGTATTAGTGATCGGTACACTTGCCGGTTGTGTGTGGATTCTTTGGGATTTTCGTTTTACAACTTTAAAGCTTAGTTGTGAGTTATTTAATTAGGGCATTCATTAACACACATCAAGTTTTTGGCGCCGTTGCCGGGGACACAGTTAAAGGCGTATTGAGAACGACTCGAGTTAGGACTTACCTTGTTTA